>NC_036858.1:15719013-15811260 GCF_002910315.2 Salvelinus sp. IW2-2015
CAAATACTTATTTTCCACCATAATTTGCAAATAAATTCATAAAAAATCCTACAATGAGATTTTCTGGATTTTTTCTCTCATTTTGCCTGTCATAGTTGAAGTGTACCTATGATGAAAATTACAGGCCTCTCTCATCTTTTTAAGTGGGAGAACTTGCACAATTGGTGGCTGACTAAATACTTTCCCCCCCCACTGTATATCATAGGCTAATTCACCACTTGAGGAAGTGTAAAACTCAAAACACTTCATCTAGATCGCCAACTCTAAATATAATACCCACTGCTAGTAGCCATGTATAAATCTAACAGTTAATGTAAATGTCCTAATAAAAAATGGAAATGTATCTCAAAGCCATATCAAATATCTTGTTTGTAAAATAGTTGCTACTGAGCTTTCTTTCTCACGGAGAGTGGCTCGCTAATCACAGCAGCAGGCCCACCGAAACAGGCACAGCAGCAGGCCCATCGAAACAGGGACAGCAGCAAGTCAGACACCTCCAATACAGGAATCATGAGGATAACGCACTTTACTGTTTGACCAAATCATGGTTTTAGCAGCCCCAAAAATGGAAGGTTTGAGTGAGGTGACCATGTAGAAGGTGCAGCTCGCACCGATACAACCAGCTAAAATGTTTACCCGCACAGCCAAGTCAAATAGTCGCAAAACGGAACTAAAAGATCGCAGTCTGGAACCCTGGGGAGTGGGGGACTCTGCGGAGGACACGCTCAGTAGAAACGCACACACCCACTCATTTATTAGTTTTTATTTATTTATTATTTAACCTTTATTTAACTAGGCAAGTCAGTTAAGAACAAATTCTTATTGACAACGACGGCCTACCCCGGCCAAACCCTAACGACACTGGGCCAATTGTGCGCTGCCCTATGGGACTCCCAATCACGGGCCGGTTGTGATACAGCCTGGAACTTCTTGTTCTGGAGCCTGTGATGCACTTGCCATTGCATGATCAACGAGGTGGAAATGCAGCTAATATCAGAATGAAGGGCAACTCAGCAGCCCTGCTGACTTTGCAGAACCACTTGTTTGTTAATGAACAGAAGAGAGGGGACACCCCATTAAGGGAGGAGTTGAATGAGATGCCACACCTATCCAAGGACACAGCCAATGAGAATGACGGATGCTAATTGGTACTGACAAACTAGAATAAAACAGCCCTGTTTTGTTACAGCCCTATCAAATACTGCTGCCAAGTCTCAACTAAGGGAGAGAGGTGGCCAAAATAGGAGGGGAAAGTGCCAATTCCAAGATGGCAGAAAGCTACTCGAGTGTTTCTCAAAGTGTTTTTATTTACCATCACACTCGAGGACAAAACGACAAGACAAAACGGAGAAAATGAAGACTAGACCAAATTCGAACTAAACAAGTACATGACGTTGCACTATCTAGCCGTGAATAATTTTTCGGTTAAGTCCGTCTCGGGCACCTTAAAAAGGGGTTAGACAGTGACCTTGCAAAACGACCGGTGTAATTGCATCTCTCCAATTTCATTCAACTTCCGCACCGCAGGACTAGCTATTCATGTCTGCAGGAACAAGACACCTCTCAGTCCTCCAAATAAGTCCTCTGACACACACACACACACACACACTGGAGTAATAATACAGTATACGCATAGTTATAGACACACATAAAGACTTGTATAGGCTCATAATTCCGTATACCAATACTCGTAATGCATTATAAGTATAATCATAATCACTTATAAATGTACAGTGACATAGTGCTTCATAATTGCACTTTTTACCCAAGGGTCATACAGCATTATAACAACAATCAGTGTGATGCATTTATAAAGTCTATGCCAATGAGCAGCACATCGTTAGTACTGCGTCATAATCTTYGYTATGGTGTGTTATAGCACACTTATAAGCCACTATTAAGTCATCTTTGAATGCTTGAGGTGTTGCGTTTGATGATCATACTAGACACTCATCAGCCAACCTTCATGTCTACACCCTAGTGGATGGATGGATGGATGGACGGACGGACGAAAACAAGTTCTACCATGTTTTGAGACGGCCTCCCTTCGYCGTCAAAGTGCCGCTCCACATAATCCGAAGACAGGAGATTGCTGGGGGAAAAAAGAGAGAGGGAGAGAGAGAGAGAGAGCGAGCAATGACATTTCCCATTCAGGCATAATCATTACAAGAGACAAGCGCATACAAAACACATTTGTTAAAAAGCACTATACAAATCCAATTGGATTGATGGAGGCATTGAKTAGAAAAGGGGTGGTGGAAGGATGGGGCCAGTTACCTCTACGCCATGAAAAAAACGCTTTGAGAGCTAGTGAGGATCGCTATATGAACACAATCCATTAGAATAATGTGTCCAATGTGTTGGTGAGGAGGAGGAGGCGAGTATATGCCGTGATTTAGCTTTAGTCTACGAGCCTCAAAATGTTACCATCATCTACAATGTTTTAGACATTCCATTCTAGTGAAGAAACCCTAGATGGATTGTTATCAGGGTTGGGGTAAATTCCGTTTTTTTAATTCAGCCAATTCGGGAAGTTAATTCAAATTCAACAAAATCCACATAGGCGACATTGGGCTTTTTTTTTTTATTCGTGACTTGAATGAAAATGTCCTGAATAGAAAGCTGAATTGAACACAATCCTGTATTGTATAGAATGCTAGTGATGGTCAGAGCAGTGTGTCAACTCACTGGTTCAGCTCCAAGTCCAGGATGAAAGATTTGCCAAAGGTTTCCACCAGGAAACTGCTCTGGGCTAGATGGACAGGCTGGGAGAGAGAGGGCGGGAGAAAAGTTAGAGAGGAGTGTGTGTGTGTGTGTGTGTGTGTGTGTGTGTGTGTGAGAGAGAGAGCACAATAGGGAGAGAAAATCAGTGGTGGAAAAAGTACTCAATTGTCATACTTGAGTAAAGGTAAAGATACCTAAATAGAAAATGACTAAAGTAAAAGTGAAAGTCATCCAGTAAAATACTACACTTGAGTAAAAGTATTTGGTTTTAAATGTACTTAAGTATCAAAAGTAAATGGAATTGCTCAAATATACAAACCAGACACCCCCATTTTTTTATTACCGATAGCCAGGGGCACACTCCAACATAGTTTACAGGCAAAGCATTTGTGTTTAGTGAGTCCGCCAGATCAGAGACAGTAGGGATGACCTCTTGATAAGTGCGTCAATTGGACCATTTTCTTGTCAAAATGTAATGAGTATTTTTGGGTGTCAGGGAAAATGTATGGAGTAAAAAGTACATTATTTTATTTAGGAATGTAGTGAAGTAAAAGTTGGAAAACATAAATAATAAAGTAAAGTACAGATACCCCCAAAAAACTTAAGTAAAAATACTTTAAAGTACTACTTAAGTACTTTACACCACTGGAGAAAATACAGGTACACTTAGGGTGTAAGGACAGGACTGAGGCAAGGCTGACCAAGGTTATTAAAAGGTACAGTGCCTTCAGAAAGTATTCACACCCCTTGACTTTTTCAAWTTTYTTGCTGTGTTACAAAGTGGGGTTAAAATTGAATTAATTGTAAAAAAAATTGACAACAATCTACACAAAAAACTCTAATATCAAAGTGGAAGAAAAATGCTAACGCGTCAAAATAAATAAAACACTAACATATCTTGATTACATAAATATTCAACCCCATGAGGCAATGCATGTTAGAATCACCTTTGGCAGCGATTACAGCTGAGTCTGGGTAAGCCTCTAAGTGCTTTCCACACCTGGATTGTGCAACATTTTCCCATTACTCTTTTCAAAATTCTTCAAGCTCTGTCAAACTGGTTGATCATTGCTCGACAACCATTTTCAGGTCTTGCCATAGATTTTCAAGCAGATTTAAGTCAAAACTGTAACTCAGCCACTCAGGAACATTCACTGCAACTCCAGTGTAGATTTGTCCTTGTGTTTTAGGTTACTGTCCTGCTGAACAGTGAATTCATCTCCCAGTGTCTGGTGGAAAGCAGATTGAACCATGTTCTCCTCTAGGATTTTGCTTGTGCTTAACTCCTTTCTTTTTGCTTTTTCCCCCCCTGAAAAAACTCCAGAGTCTTTAACGATTACAAGCATAAACACAACATGATGCAGCCACCACCATGCTTGAAAATATTGAGCGTGGTACTCAGCAATGTCCTGTAATGGATTTGCTTCGAACATAACACTTTGTATTCAGGACAAAAAGTAAATTGCTTTGCCACATTTTTGGCAGTATTACTTTAGCGCCTTGTTGCAAACAGAATGCATG
This sequence comes from Salvelinus sp. IW2-2015, assembly GCF_002910315.2. Classification (NCBI taxonomy): domain Eukaryota; kingdom Metazoa; phylum Chordata; class Actinopteri; order Salmoniformes; family Salmonidae; genus Salvelinus; species Salvelinus sp. IW2-2015. The sequence goes on from NC_036858.1 coordinate 15,723,259, forward strand.
TTTTGGAATATTTGTATACTGTACTGGCTTCCTTCTTTTCACTCTGTCAATTAGAATAGTATTGTAGAGTAACTACAATGTTGTTGATCCATCCTCAGTTCTCATATCACAGCCATTAAACTCTGTAACTGTTTTAATGTCACCATTGGCCCCACGGTGAAATCCCTGAGCGGTTTCCTTCCTCTCTGGCAACTGAGTTAGGAAGGACGCCTGTATCTTTGTAGTGACTGGGTGTATTGATAAACCATCCAAAGTGTAGTTAATAACTTCAACATGCTCAAAGGGATATTCAATGTCTGCAATTTCTTACCACTAGGTATCAGTCTTTGCGAGGAACTGGAAAACCTTCCTGGTCTTTGTGGTTGAATCTGTGTTTGAAATCCACTGCTCGACTGAGGGACCTTACAGATTAATTTATTTTATTTGTAATTTAAAAAAATATATTTAACCTTTATTTAACCAGGTAGGCTAGTTGAGAACAAGTTCTCATTTGCAACTGCGACCTGGCCAAGATAAATTATAGCAATTCGACACATACAACAACACAGAGTTACACATTGAATAAACAAAAACATACAGTCAATAATACAGTAGAACAAAAGAAAACAAAAAATCTATATACAGTGAGTGCAAATGAGGTAAGTTAAGGCAATAAAYAGGCCATGGTGGCGAAGTAATTACAATATAGCAATTAAACACTGGAATGGTAGATGTGCAGAAGATGAATGTGCAAGTAGAGATACTGGGGTGCAAAGGAGCAAGATAAATAAATAAATACAGTATGGGGATGAGGTAGTTGGATGGGCTATTTACAGATGGGCTATGTACAGGTGCAGTGATCTGTGAGCTGCTCTGACAGCTGGTGCTTAAAGCTAGTGAGGGAGATATGAGTCTCCAGCTTTAGAGATTTTTGCAGTTCGTTCCAGTCATTGGCAGCAGATAATTGTATGTGTGGTCTACCGAGATGTAGTAATCATTCAAAAATCACGTTAAACACTTATTGCACACAGTGAGTCCATGCAACTTATTAAGTGACTTGTGAAGCAAATGTTCTACTCCCAAACATATTTAGGCTTACCATAACAAAGTGGTTGACTTCTTATTGACTCAAGACATTTCAGCTTTTCATTTTTTATTAATTTGTAAAAATTTCGAAAAACATCATTCCACTGGCATTATGTGTAGGCCAGTGACAAAAAAAGAACAATTTAATAAATGTTTTATCCAGGCTGTGACTATTTTGTTTTTGAAAAAGTCAAGCAGTGTGAACAGTTTCTGAATAATCATCACTCATTCACATTCCATTAGATGACAAGATGCAGAATCTGTCATGCCACAAGTCATTCATTGTCTTAAACAAATGATTCAATACCTTATAGTTTTGGCAAAAATGTACCTCTGTGGAGGGTTGAGAGAGAGCGCGAGAGCGCGAAAGAAAGGAAGAGAAAGAAAGGGTGCAACACAGTGAGAAAGATCGACAGAGAGCAAAAAATAAAAAAGGAATAGAAGGACAGAGTACCATCAAAGCCACAATAACACTGTCAGATAAAGATTGATGTCCCAACTCCCAACCCTGTTCCAGGTAGTGAGAGAAAAACAGCTTTACCTATCAATCCCCAATACCACTATCTAGCCCTATCCTTTTCTAGCATGAGAGCTACCTTTAAAAAAATAAAACATGTCGGGAGCTCCTCTGTTTTATTGCTTTCAGATAGGCACATTCTTCTCATCTCCCCTGCAACTCTTCCCCGGGTCCTTAGTGTACAAGAGAAAGTAGTGCACTATGCTTTCTGTCAATATACCTGGTATATATTTTTTTAAATTAACAACTAAGTGGGGCCATATAAAATCTGTGATTTTTTTCCCTCCCAAATTCTGTTTTATATATTCCCCAATTATATTTTATGTTTTATTTTTCCTGGTTTTAGGTTTATTTACAATTGTTCATTGAGAAACAATGAAATTGGATGTTCTGAGTCCATGTCAATGCTTATATTACATCAGAAGACCTTATTGTTTTTTGAAGAAAACTAACAAAATGTTGATTTTTGAGAGTAATTCCCCTTCAATTGCACATCTGGCCCTTTAATTGCGCATCTAGCGAGCGAGGAACGTGCAATGTCATGTGCCGGTCTAGCGATGCTTCTTTACTGCTGCTGCTCATTTCATGGCAAAGTTTGAAAATAACTAATAATAGATACAAATGATATTCATGATATACTTCTGCCGGACAAGCCTTTTTTGCAGTTAACATTTAATTGAGAAGGTTTTGGGGAAAGTATTTCTGTCAACCCACAAGACCGTTATCACATCAACTGGCTGGCTACACACGGAGTGATAAACAAACGCGCGCACCACACAGAAAGACAGGGGAAATATTTTGTTTTTAAGCAAATGGTGGCTTACTATGGGTGGATAATGTTGCGTTGATCAGATAGTAGCTGGGAGCGGTGTCTGATACTTGTGAGATGTATTTATGACAGTTTGCGATGCAACACTTGAAAATTGCATCTACTTTCAGAATTGTTTGGCAAGCTACTCATAGGTGGGCTGCGAGCTACTGGTAGCTTGCGATCGACCGGTTGGCGACCCCTGGTCTAGCAGTTAGCCCCTTACTCCACCTCGGTGGCTGGGGGTAAGGACCTACTGTGCAGGAGGCTGCTGCTGGTGAGAGTGTGTGTTTGAGTGTATGTGTGCCTGCCTGGCGGAAAGCGTTGGAAATAGGAGGCGTTAGAAATACGTTCAATTTACAGCGGCGGTGGGGCACTGCCAAACCTAGACAGCCTAATTGAGACGGGCTGTATCTCAACCCAGTTTGTGACAGTCCACTGAGTCGAGAGCCTTGCTACCTGAATATTAATGGCTGTAGAGGTGCTGACACAAAGACTTTGTCTAATAACTCCAGCGAGTCGTTTGGTTGTACTGTATCTGACCTTAACTATCTTCTCTGTAAAAAGTTTAAAAGACAGTTGCTGTTTATCTGGGTAAGGAATGAAAAGGTAGGAGATATCAAAAAAATAACATTTAGCATGTTACTCAATTATCATTCCTATTTGCCATTAACTTCTAGGGAATGGGCATAAGTTATCCGAAATACTGTACCAGCTTTAGGGCGTGCAGACTTTATCCAGCCCTGCTCTTAAAGGCCTTGGTGAGCAGCTGATTAGTATAATTATAAAGCGATTTCGAGTAGGGAGTGCTGATCTAGGATCAGTTTTTCCTACTAGATAATATTGAAAATGATTACATGGAAAGGGGAGGAAGGGATCGTAGCTCAGCAATTTGACTGAGGTAAAAGAGGGCCTCATACAGAAACACTGCAAAGGCAGAGTTTCAGGAAGGTCGTCTGGGTTACACACGAGCGCTGGGCAGCCGGTGGTGGAGGGCACTCAAGGTTGCCTCAAACGGTGAATCTTCCTGCCTCGCTGAATGATTGGCAGATGGTATTGATAGGGCGGGTAATGGGAGAGACCAGGTAAAGGTGTAGAAAGGTGATAGGGGCGCGGACAGGCGGGAGAGGGAGGGCGCCCCACGGGTGGCTGCCATGGGGTATCAGGTGGGGTCAGATGAATCAGCACCATGGAAAGAGTGTGTGTGGACAGGGGTACTAGCTATCAATGTCCAAAACTGACGAGAATTGAAATGACTGACAGTGAACTTCCTCCTGGGATAAAGGTCATTTAATTTCCTTTAATGATTGGTGGTGACAACAGCTATGACCTTTTGACCAAGCAGGCTGATGCAGTTGGGGTCAATGTCAGCTCAGCTCTAGTCAGTTTTGGACAGTCAGGGCACAATTATGGGCAATTATATACAGTACCAGTCAAAAGTTTGGAAACACCTACTCATTCAAGGGTTTTTCTTTATTTTGACTATTTTCTACATTGTAGAATAATAGTGAAGACATCAAAACTATGAAATAACACATGGAATCATGTAGTAACCAAAAAAGTGTAAAACAAATCTAAATATTGGTTATATTTGAGATTCTTCAAAGTAGCCACCCTTTGCCTCAATGACAGCTTTGCACACTCTTGGCATTCTCTCAACTAGCTTCATGAGGTAGTCACCTGGAATGCATTTCAATTAACAGGTGTGCTTTATTAATTTGTGGAATTTCTTTCCTTCTTAATGCGTTTGAGCCAATCAGTTGTGTTGTGACAAGGTAGGGGAGGTATACAGAAGATAGCCCTTTTTTGGTAAAAGACCAAGTCCATATTCTGGCAAGAACAGTTTAAATAAGCAAAGAGAAACAACAGTCCATCATTACTTTAAGACGTGAAGGTCAGTCAGTCCGGAAAATGTCAGGAACTTTGAAAGTTTCTTCAAATGCAGTCGCAAAAACCATCAAGCGCTATGATGAAACTGGCTCTCATGAGTACCGCCAAAGGAAAGGAAGACCCAGAGTTACCTCTGCTGCAGAGGATAAGTTCATTAGAGTTACCAGCCTCAGAAATTGCAGCCCAAATAAATGCTTCCCAGACGTCAAGTAACAGACACATCTCAACATTACCTGTTCAGAGGAGACCGCGTGAAATAAGGCCTTCATGGTCAAATTGCTGCAAAGAAACCACTACTAAAGAACACCAATAAGAAGAGACTTGCTTGGGACAAGAAACACGAGCAATGGACATTAGACCGGTGGAAATCTGTCCTTTGGTCTGATGAGTCCATATTGGAGATTATTGGTTCCAACCTCCGTGTCTTTGTGAGACGCAGAGTAGGTGAACGGATGATCTCAGCACATGTGGTTCCCACCGTGAAGCATGGAGGAGGAGGTGTGATGGTGCTTTGCTGGTGACACTGTCCGTGATTTATTTAGAATTTAAGGCACACTTAACCAGCATGTATACCACAGCATTCTGCAGCGATACGCCATCCCTGGCCTCCACATTCACCCAACTTCAACCCAATTGAGACGGTTTGGGATGAGTTGTACCGCAGAGTGAAGGAAAAGCAGTCAACAAGTGCTCAGCATATGTGGGAACTCCTTCAAGACTGTTGGAAAAGCATTCTAGGTGAAGCTGGTTGAGGGTGGCTACTTTGAAGAATCTCAAATATAACCTATATTTTGATTTGTTTTACACTTTTTTGGTTACTACATGAYTCCATGTGTTATTTCATAGTTGTGATGTCTTCACTATTATTCTACAATGTAGAAAATAGTAAAAATAAAGAAAAACCCTTGAATGAGTAGGTATGTCCAAACTTTTGACTGGTACTGTATACATTTTAAGCTTTATTTAACCAGGCGAGTCAATTAAGAACAAATGATTATTTACAGTGAAGGCCTGGCCAGTGAAGACTCATGGTCAGAACTTCTGAAATTAGCACTTTCGGGGCATCGAAAGGGAAAGGGGTATCATGCCACCTGCCTCGGTTTAAACCAGGGGTGAGAAACATCAATCCACTTTTGTAAGCCTTCAAAACATCAATCCACTTTTGTAAGTTTTCAAATGGCAACTAATCCAGATCTACCAACCAAAGCAGAGTAACGTTAAAAGCATCTTGTACTTTGTACCCATCCAAGATGGGAACACCTGACAATACCATATCAAGCCATTGACCTTACATTAAGTGCTTCTTTGAAAATACACCAGGCAATAAAAGTGGCAATAAAGGCTAACCTGCCTAGCATTATGTCACACAAGACAAGTCTCCTCTAAGAGTGGCTTCTTTAGTAGCTATTAACTATAGTAGCCAAATGGCCTGGTCCCAGATCTGTTTGTGCCATCTTGCCAACTATACAGCACAAGCAGATCTGGGGCTAGGTTAAACTATTAATACGAGTCTCATCAGTTGTGGTCCAGCACTGTGACACCCTATTAGACTACTATCTTTCCATTCCGTCTCCCTCTTCTACATCAAATGTGGATTTTAAATCATTGATGAGAGAATTATTCTGCCTGGCATTGACTAATGAAGGAGGTCTAAGACCAAGTCGGCAAAAAATTTGATTATTTCATCTCTCATCTCATTTAGAGAAGAAAACAATTCTTCTCTGAAGCATCTTTCATTTATTAGATCTTATTCGCTCCATTTTGCATTTAAGAGGAAGCCACACATTGCTCCCTTCTTTAAAGCAACATATATTCTCCCCATAACTGTAAATAACCTAACCTATATGACATTTCAGTACACACTGAAAGTCTGCAGAACAATGCCTACATTATACTGCTCAAAAAATAGGCTTTGTCTCCACTGCAGCTCAGCATCCCAATTGGCACCCAGTTCTCGGGGGTGATTCTCACAAAACTGGCACTTGACAAAACAGAAAACACATTTTCCACCATAATTCCTCTTGGACCACTAAAATTAGGATTTGCAATTCTGTATTTAAAAATAATTGTTATGTTTATTGATCAGATATTATGCATTTTCCCACAACTACAGTACAAATGCAAAAATACCGCAACAGTTTTCAAAGTTCCGGAAAAATATTTTCTGATGTTGTTTTTTTTACATTGCTCACCGAATGAAAAGGCCTGGTTTAAACATAACTTAAAACAATTATATTTTAAAATTAGTTTATTTTGTAATTTCTCATTAACACAGTATTTTCTGAATCTTGGATTTTGTCATTATATTATTCAGACCCCTTGACTTTTTCCACATTTTGTTACATTACAGCCTTATTCTAAAATTGATCCACTTTTCCCTTATCAATCTACACACAATACCCATAATGACAAAACAAAAACAGATTTTTTAAATGTTTGTAAATGTAAAAAATAAATAAAAAAATGAAATATCACATTTACATATGTATTCAGACCCTTTACTCAGTACTTTGTTGAAGCACCTTTGGCAGCGATTACAACCTTGAGTCTTCTTGGGTATGACGCTACAAGCTTGGCACACCTGTATTTGGGGAGTTTCTCCCATTCGTCTCTGCAGATCTTCTCAAGCTCTGTCAGGTTGGATGGGGAGCGCCGCTGCACAGCTATTTTCAGGTCTCTCCAGAGATGTATGATCGGGTTCAAGTCCGGACTCTGGCTGGGCCATTCAAGGACATTGATCCTTGTCCCGAAGCCACTCCTGCGTTGTCTTGGCTGTGTGCTTAGGGTCGTTGTACTGTTGGAAGGTAGGACCTCAGACTGGGTGAAGGTTTGAGGGCTCTGGAACAGATTTCATTCAATGATCTCTCTGTACTTTGCTCCATTCATCTTTCCCCTCGAGCCTGACTAGTCTCCCTGTCCATGCCGCTGAAAAACATCCACATAGCATGATTCTGCCACCACCATGGTTCACTGTAGGGATGGTGCAAGGTTTCCTCCAGATGTGACGCTTGGCATTCAGGCCAAAGAGTTCAATCGTGGATTCATCAGACCAGATAATCTTGTTTCTCAGGGTCTGAGAGTCCTTTAGGTGCCTTTTGGAAAACTCCAAGCGGGCTGTCATGTGCATTTTACCAGTGGTGGAAAAAGTACCCAATTCTCATACTTGAGTAAAAGTAAAGATACCTTAATAGAAAATTACTCAAGTAAAAGTGAAAGTCACCCAGTAAAATACTATTTGAGTAAAAGTCTAAAAGTATTTGGTTTAAATATACTTAAGTATCAAAAGTAAATGTAATTGCTAAAATATACTTAAGTATCAAAAGTAAAAGTATAAATAATTGAAAATTCCTTACATAAAGCAAACAAGATGGCATAATTTTCTTGTTTCTTTTAATTTACGGATAGCTAGGGGCATGCTCCAACACTCAAGACATCATTCATCAACGAAGCATGTTAGGTGAGTCTGCCARATCAGGGGCAGTAGAGATGACCAGGGATGTCCTCTTGATAAGTGTATGAATTAGGCAAGTTTCCTGTTCTGCTAAGCATGCAAAATGTAACGAGTACTTTTGGGTGTCAGAGAATGGAGTAAAAAGTACATAATTTTCTTTAGGAATGTAGTGAAGTAAAAGTACAAGTTGTCAAAAATATAAATAGTAAAGTACAGATAACCAAAAAAAACAATGTAAGTAGTACTTTCAAGTATTTTTACTTGAAAGTACTTTACACCACTGCATTTTGTAGAAACCAAAAAAGGAGTGGAGTGGCTTCCATCTGGCCACTCTACCATAAAATACCTAATTGGTGGAGGGCTGCAGAGATGGTTGTTCTTCTGGAAGGTTATCCCATCTCCACAGAGGAACTCTGGAGCTCTGTCAGACTGGTCACCTCCCTGACCAAGGCCCTTCCCCCCCAATTGCTCAGTTTGGCTTGGCGGACAGCTCTAAGAAGAGTCTTGGTGGTTCCAAACTTCTTCCATTTAAGAATTATGGAGGCCACTGTGTTCTTGGGGACCTTCAATGTTGCAGACATTTTTTGGTAACCTTCCCCAGACCTGTGCCTCGACACAATCCTGTCTCGGAGCACTACGGACAATTCCTTTGACCTCATGGCTTGGTTATTGCTCTGACATGCACTGTCAACTGTGGGACCTTATATAGACAGGTGTGTGCCTTTCTAAATCATGTCCTATCAATTGAATTTACCTGAGGTGGACTCCAATCAACTTGTAGAAACATCAAGGATGATCAATGGAAACAGGATGCACCCGAGCTCAATTTCGAGTCTCAAAGCAAAGGGTCTAAAAAATAAGGTATTTTGTTTGTTTATTTGTAATACATTTGCAAAAATGTCTAAAAACCTGTTTTCCCTTTGTCATTATGGGGTACTGGATTGATGAGAATATTTATTTATTTAATCCATTTTAAAATAAGGCTGTAATGTAACAAGATGTGGAAAAAGTGAAGGGGTCTGAATACTTTCCGAATGCACTGTACATGTTATTTTTATGTACACATATTTGGATAAAGAACAAAAGATTAAGCCAAAATTACTAAAGCATACATTTTATATTTCCTAATATTGGTGCATTATGGTAAYGATAAGCAGGTTTCGGAGATGAGAATCCATGTTTCGGTAATGAGCGTTGCATAGTTTGCCATTGAAAAACTGCACTGAGGTTTATTAGAGATTCAGTAACCTAATACATCAAATTGTGTCATTTGTTAATCCCAAATGATTTGCATAACACTAAAATCACTGATCTTAATACAATTGACTAAAACACCCCTTTTTTTCATAAATACTGTAATTATGTGCCTGCATTTTCAAAAGCACATTTTTTTTTGAGAAAAAGTAATTTCCCCAGTCTGTACCACCATTATTGGTGTATTAGGATGTGGATATGTGTGGTTCTAAAGTATTTTAGATGCATTTCTAAATTTAATGGAATCATATGGGCAAATGGTATAACATGATATGCCTATAAAGTATCTCAATATGGGCCTCCTGAGTGGCACTGTGGTCTAAGGCACTGCATCCCAGTGCTATAAGCGTCACTACAGACCCGGGTTCGATCCCAGGCTGTGTTGTAGACCTGGAGACCCATGAGGCGGCGCACAATTGGCCCAGCGTCGTCCGGGTTAGGGGAGGGTTTGGCCGGCCGAGATGTCCTTCTCCCATTGTGCTCTAGCAACTCCTTGTGGCGGGGCCTGGCGCATGCACGTTGACTTCGGTAACCAGCTTAACGGCGTTTCCTCCAACACATTGGTGTGGCTGGCTTCCGGGTTAAGCGAGTAGTGTGTCAAGAAGCAGTGCGCCTTGGCGGGGCCGTGTTTTGGAGGACGCATGGCGGGAGTCCGTGCGGGAGTTGCAGCGATAGGACAAAACTGTAACTACCAATTGGATATTGGGGAGAAAAAGGGGTAAAAAGTACAATAAATAAATACATTCTAAATATGTGGGATATGGACCAAAAACTGTCAAAGAATAGTATAGGTAAGCGCTAAAACAGGTACACATGTCACAATGGGGGATATCCTCCTTTACGTGGCWGGKTTGCTATTTGCTCAAACACAAACTCCAGATTGTGGTTTTAAGTCAATTAAATGGGGTTTATACACCCATATTTCTTGACAACCCCTACTGATGTTTTACCCCAAAAAATACAAAATAATAAATAAATAACAAATCGATACAATGTAGGCATGGTCCTAATAAATAATTTAAGTTACCAGCACAGCACACCCATTGATTATACTGTAATGAAACAGCAGGGAGCAGGTCGCTAGCCCGAGGTCCGGCGCGCTATCGACTGTGCCGCAAAAGCATACTCAAAAGGCAGAGTCGATATCCGCGCTTATAAACCCAGGGTCGTTACAATACATTATAATTAGCTTATTATCATCACCAAAATTAAGTTTCTCATTACTGAAATTGACCAAAGAAATCCGCGGTAATGAGATATTTGTGTTTCGGTAATGAGAGGCCCTTAGTTGAATCTGCAAGTAATAGGAGACAGCCATTATRAGTCAGCAAACAATTGACCACATCACTAAAGCCCACTCATGCCTCCATGTTGGAAAGGTAATGGCTCCGGTAGATTTTCTCAATTTCAGCTTTTTAGTATATATATATATATTTTTTACCTTTATTTAAMTAGGCAAGTCAGTTAAGAGCAAATTCTTATTTTCAATGACGGCCTATGAACAGTGGGTCAAGTGTCGTAAAGGGGGTGTTTGAGAATAAGATCCTCATTCTGAAGGCAAATAAGTTAAGAAATTAAATTAACTTGTGCTCATCTAAGGACTACTCTAGATGATGCATCATGGGGATTTCAACTTTATTTAATTTTGGGGGGGTAGTTTTTACATCAGCTCGAAAAAGTGTTTACGATAATGAGAAACACTGTTTTTACGTAACAAATATTATAGTTTAATGCAACTTCAACGAGTATACAATTTTTATGATTTCTGGACAAACAGCAACATATTTTGTGTTTTATTTAAATARGTTAGGTTTTTCTAAAGTAAGATTGTATGAAATTACCCGAGAATTCAATCTGCACGCATTTCGTTAATGAGAATTTGGGGTGAAAAATAAAACAATTCTGGAGAAAATGTACAAATGATTTAAAATAAGACCTTGTGCCAAAAAATAGGTGTCTTAGACTTCAGAATGATAGTYGATTGTTGCAGATGCATCATTGTTTTCTAACTCAATTTGCTATTGCCATGGTTAAAACTGGTTTCATGAGAATCGCCCATCCATCCAAATGACACTTTTGGACATGCCCCAAGTGTCTATAGGAATAAGTCGTAAAGCTAGGTCATAAAGCTGTACCTAAGGGGTTAATTTTGGATTTTATATGTGGTGAGGCAATAGAGATAATAGAGATAGCGTTTTCTATGAATTTGAGGAAGAGTTTCCCTTCAGCTACATTAGTGAGATTTGGTGGAGAGAGGGCAAGAACACTCACATCTATGTCCAATATAGTCTTTGTTTTTGTGCAATCAAAACAGGGATACAGAAGATGAATGGGATATTTATGCACCCAAAAAGTTGGATCTGACAGTGACCACCTTTCAGCAATGTCCATTAGGCCTGATTGGAAGTAGCTTGACATTGCTAGTTCTGTAGCCTACCTGTCTGTGCAAATATTGATAATGACTGGGGAAATTGTGTTCTCTTGTGTGTCACCTGGAGACAAAATATAGGACTCACCTGTGCTCCCTCGGTGTGGTTCTTGACTCGAGTGTCCAGATGGCGGTGAGCCAGCTCTCCCTCCGAGTCGATCTGTTGCAGGAGCCGCTTGGGCTGAGTGACTTCCTCCACAGCAGGTCCCCGGTCCCCCTGCTCCTCCGAAGGCTGCCATTCCCACGTCTCCCCGTCTCCTCTATTGCTCACCGAGCTGCTCCAGCCTTCATCCGAGCGGTTAAGGCAGGCAGCCAGAGAAAGGGGAAGAGAAGCAGGGTGATCAATCAATAGGGCTTTTGTTATCGTGAATGATGAAATGTCTGCACTGACAGCGGGCGACAACCAGCGATTGGCACGCTTTTATCGCTGGGATTGACTATTGTGATGGTGGTGTTGTGGATGTCTGCTGCAGTCTCCCATGGACGCGATTTACTGCGTAGGCTGCCACTACAGAACCTTGGAGCACAGCTCCGACTCCATCCCCATCTCGAAGGCAGCAGGCGCGCGTTACGAGGAATATTGTTGATGCAGCAAATCTTACCGCGTAGTTCTCATGACAGGGAGTCTGCAAAATGGGACTTAAATAGCTCGGAAAATCTTAAAATAACCCGTTAATAACGAAGGGAAAGTTATAGGCCTACGTATAACGTTAAGGGTTAAATTTGCGGGAAGAAAGCGCGGCTTTAACCCCCCCAGTCTCTTACCTGTCACGGCAAACCGCGAACTCACAGCAGCGAACACCAGGCATCGCACCACCAGCATGATGCTCACATAGTCCCCGGGATTTGCATGGAGCAACACCGTTGAATAAACAAATAAAACAATTGGTGGACCAACTGCAGGTGACAATTACAAAGAGCCGCAGGGGACCCCTTTAACGATGTACCCACATCACGACCAAGAACGGGTTCTCTATCTAGAAAAATATATTCTGACAAGGTTATTCATCCTCCAACAAAAGGCTAAGAAAAACCGTCATAAAATATGGATCAAATGTGTATCACTACTGGCAAAGCCGGGGAAGACTATAGGCGAATACTAGTACCTATTGGGAGTGACGCTGAGCGGTTAAATGTGATCATTCTTCCTTGGCTCGGAGTTGCTGGAAAAAGTGAACTGGAGCGATTGCAAGCGAGGGGCGTCGAATCCGCGTTGACTGGAACACGTGGGACTCAGTGCTCCCTCCCTCATCTAGCCTATTGTTGCATATTCCTGTCAGGTAGCACGGTCTCTTTTTCAGAAAACGCAAACTGCAGATTCAGTGGCAACTTTAATGTCAGGCAGCTGAATCCAGCACACTGTAAGTATCATAGTAGTAAGGAAAGTAATATAGGTGTGAGTGCAGTTTGACACCGATCTATGTATTGGCGGCAGGCGCCATGTACTGAAATTGTCCGACGAGCCCCATAGACACTGTTTTGCACTTAAGGACTAGGTTGCATTGAACAGCGGTATAGTACTGAAATGGGACAAACCCCTAGATTGCATATAGGGATACCTGTATGGGCAGACAAGACATGATAACAGTGGCAGCATAGGCAGATGAGAGGATAGGGTACATACACATTTCCCTACAACACACCATCGTAGTGTAGTAAAAAAAAAAACTATGGTGTTAACCTTATTTGCAGTAAGAATACTTACCCCAACTCCACCTTTCTCAAAACAATCCAGCTATAGAAATCTGATAAGATTTCAACTMATTWAAAAAAATATATGGAAATTCACATTAATGCAGTAAAGTATTCACCTGTTCACTCAGTTAAACATTCTACATCCTAATAATGGAATAGACAAGGTTAGGTATCAGATTTGTCTGCGTCAACTGTATGAGGGGTTGACGTAGCGATGAGCTAAAAAGGATGCATCGACCGACCCATCGCTGCCCTTCACCAAGCCGAGTCTACACTCAGCACTTAGATCCATCTCACTTAGATCCATCTCCTCGGAGTCCTTCTCCCTTGCCCTACAAGCCCGCCGTCAGCATAAAATACCTATAATAGGTAGAGCACAATACTAGAAACTCATTTACAGTTAGTCAGAAGATTACATACACTTAGGTTGGAGTCATTAAAACAAATTTTTCAACCACTCCACACATTTGTTAACAAACTATAGTTTTGGCAAGTCGGTTAGGACATCTACTTTGTGCATGACAAGTAATTTTTCCAACAATTGTTTACAGACAGATTATTTCACTGTATCTCAATTCCAGTGGCTCAGAAGTTTACATATACTAAATTGACTGTGCCTTTAAACAGCTTGGAAAATGCCAGAAAATTATGTCATGGCTTTAGAAGCTTCTGATAGGCTAATTGACATAATTTCAGTCAATTGGAGGTGTACCTGTTGATGTATTTCAAGGCCTACCTTCAAACTCAGTGCCTCTTTGCTTGACATCATGGGAAAATCAAAAGACTGTCTCTTATACACATCTAGATGTGTATAAGAGACAGACATAAGACCACGCAGCCGTCATACCACCCAGGAAGGACACGCGTTCTGTCTGAGAGATGAATGTACTTTGGTGAGAAAAGTGAAAATCCATCCCAGAATAACACCAAAGGACCTTATGAATATGCTGGAGGAAACAGGTACAAAAGTATCTATATCCAAGGTAAAACAAGTCCTATATCAACATAACCTGAAAGGCTGCTCAGCAAGGAAGAAGCCACTGCTCCAAAACCGCCATAAAAAAGCCAGACTACAGTTTGCAACTGCACATGGGGACAAAGATCGTACTTTTTGGGGAAATGTCCTCTGGTCTGATGAAACAAGAATAGAACTGTTTGGCCATAATGACCATATTTATGTTTGGAGGAAAAAGGGGGATGCTTGCAAGCCGAAGAACACCATCCCAACCGTGAAACACGGGGGTGGCAGCATCATGTTGTGGGGGTGCTTTGCTGCAGGAGGGACTGGTGCCCAAGTTAAACAATTTAAAGGCAATGCTACCAAATACTAATTGAGTGTATATAAACTTCTGACCCACTTGTAATGTGAAGAAATAAAAGCTGAAATAAATCACTATTATTCTGACATTTCACATTCTTAAAATAAAGTGGTGATCCTAACTGACCTAAGACAGGGCATTTTTACTAGGATTAAATGTCAGGAATTGTGAGAAACTGAGTTTAATTTGGCTAAGGTGTATGTATACTTCAGACTTCAACTGTATATGGTCTACTTTATCAATTCATATTGGGTTTAGGAAGTACAGTCCACAACATGATATGCTGTAACCGGCTGTAAACCTCTCGATCAAGAAGTGTACTTATTGTGTATGACTGGGTTAGACTCCTTGTCTCCTGCACACAAGACTGTGTAAGCCTGTTGAGTGAAAGTGGGGCTGCGTGATAGTATTTTCATGTATACTGGTATGGATTTTCACTATACCRTCTAAAATGATACGTTGATACAGTGCTAGATAAATTAGTTCTACAAATTGGACTACATTGCTGTCAGTTCGGTCCTAGTTTGGTTGAGTACAAAACTAATCAGAATGGAGAAAGCCGATTAAAACTACATAGAATTCATTTGTTGCCATCCTAGTGTCACTCCCATCATAGAACATATTTAAACTTTTATTATTCCTAAAAATAAAACACTGTCAAATGAATTCCGCCATACAGTCAAAAATGAGAATTGTTRGCCATATCCAGGATAAAGCCTCCAAGGTATTACCTCGGGAAGCTAACGCAAGTCTTCTTCAAGTCTCAGGCAAGGTTATTCATAATGTGATTCACCGAACAACCTGTTGTTACATTTCAACCCCTTATGACTTCCTCGCAGAGACCCACAGTACCAATGTGACTAACTGGTTTCAAACCTGGGTCTTCTGCGTATCAAAATACTTTGTTAGCGTCCTCAGCAGACGACAATTGTTGTGGCACACAGGAGACCCGGGTTTGTCCCATTGACATATGGTTTGAACCTAGTCACTCACGTAAGCAAAGCCAGTCTAAAAGCATACTATAGCAAATATATAGTACCAGTCAAAAATGTGGACACACCTACTCATTTCAGGGTTTTTCTTTATTTTTACTATTTTCTACATTGTAGAATAATACTGAAGACATCAAAACTAAGAAATTACACATATCTACAATATATTTTGATTCTTCAATCTTTGCACACTCTTGGCATTCTCTCAACCAGCTTCCTGAAGTAGTCAACTGGAATGCATTTCAATTAACAGGTGTGCCTTGTTAAAAGTACATTTGTGGAATTTCTTTCCTTCTTAATGCGTTTGAGCCAAATCAGTTGTGTTGTGACAAGGTAGGGGTGGTATACAGAAGCTAGCCCTATTTGGTAAAAGACCAAATCCATATTATGGCAAGAACAGCTCAAATAAGCAAAGAGAAGCGACAGTCCATCATTAACTTCAAGACATGGTCAGTCAATACTGAAAAGTTAAAGAACGTTGAAAGTTTCTTCAAGTGCAGTCGCAAAAAAACATCAAGCGCTATGCTGAAACTGGCTCTCATGAGGACCGCAACAGGAAAGGAAGACCCAGAGTTACCTCTGGTGCAGAGGATAAGCTCATTAGAGTTACCAGCCTCAGAAATTGCAGTCCAAATATATGCTTCAGCGTTCAAGTAACAGACACATCTCAACATCAACTGTTCAGAGCTGACTGCCTGAATCAGGCCTTCATGGTCAAATTGCTACAACAAAAAAACACCAAGAAGAAGAAGAGACTTGCTTGGGCCAAGAAACACAAACAATGGACATTAGACCAGTGGAAATCTGTCCATGGTCTGATGAGTCCAAAATGTGAAATTTTTGGTTCCAACCACCATGTCTTTGTGAGACGCAGAGTAGGTGAATGGATGATCTCCGCACGTGTKGTTCCCACTGTGAAGTATGGAAGAGGTGGTGTGATGGTGACACTGTGATTTATTTACAATTCAAGGCACACTTAACCAGCATGGCTACCACAGCATTCTGCAGCGATACGCCATCCCATCTGGTTTGTGCTTAGTGGGACAATCATTTTGTTTTTCAACAGGACAATGACCCAAAACACACCTCCAGGCTGTGCAACGGCTATTTGACCAAGAAGGAGAGTGACGGAGTGCTGCATCAGATGACCTGGCCTCCACAATCACCCAACCTCAACCCAAATGAGATGGTTTGGGATGAGTTGGACCGCAGAGTGAAGAACAAGTGCTCAGCATATGTGGGAACTCCTTCAAGACTGTTGGAAAAGCATTCCAGGTGAATCTGGTTGAGAGAATTCCAAGAGTGTGCAAAGCTATCATCAAGGCAAAGGGTGGCTACTTTGAAGAACTTCAAATATACAATATTTGGTTTGTTTAACACTTTTTTGGTTACTATATGATTCCATATGTTATTTCATAGTTTTGATGTCTTCACAATTATTCTACAATATAGAAAATAGTAAAAACAAAGAAAAACCCTTGATTGAGTAAGTGTGTCCAAACCTTTGACTGGTACTGTATATATTTACATTTTAAACATTTGTTAAAACCAACATGAGACATTATCCATTCACGTTGTGAAAGGCTGAACGCTGACAAACCTTTCAGAAATAAAGCACATTTTATAAAACCATTCTTCAGTTTGAGATAATGTCATATTCAACATAATTAGTGAAGAAAAATAATAAAATACTCAGCTGGAGTCAGTCTTTTGTTGCACTTGGACAAAGACACATGCTTAAAGTAACACAATGAGGCAAAAAATGTTGCAAACATCCACTTCACTTATCAGTAGTTTTTGGGACATTTTGTCCCAACCTTTTAACTCTGAAAAAAACTGTTCTTGCAAGCACACCTCATATGTTTGGAACTCTATATCGGCAAACAATATTATGAAACAGTTGTCAAAGGAATATATATGGTGGAGATCCCATCAGTGGTGAGTGCACTGTGGCAAGCCCCCACATCCCTTTCACTCATCCAGTCCCTTTCGTTGGATCTCCTTCAAAGAAGCCCTTTCAGGATTAATCAGAGTTTCTGGCCGGGACTGCAGAGTCCTGTCGAGTCCTTCACTCACTTAACTCTTTAGCCCGTCTGAACATCAACACCGGCGCTACTGGGAGCCGATCCAGACGCAGCACTTAAACTAATTGAGTAATGCCCCCTCCAGCAGAGACTCATTAAATTCTCAATACCGTTGCTTGTTCCCGGAGATTGCTGCTGAAAGACAAAAGTCTGCATGAGACAAAATATGGCCTGGGTGCTTTAATTATTAATGGATCAGGGATGGGCCCAGAAACACAAGGCCATAGGATCCTCATCAGGTCCTCGTAAGTCAGTGTTATAAGGATGTAATTGCGGCATTCTGCAGTAATACATCATGAATAATCCGTCGAGTTTTGGGGAGATGCCTGACAAATACAAGCTTCAACGTCAATGTTATTTAGTTGCGATGTTTGTTATGTCTGTCCACTTTGTTTGACGACTTCATATGTAAAACCACATAGGTCAAAAAGTTTGTGTATTGGGACTTCGATGGGTCAAGTAACCAACCCTTCTTCCGTCATTCCCGAGTCAGGGCTGAGTCACTTCTAGACTTTGCATTACTGTCCTGGAAAACACTAGAGAGGGGTCCGGCGGCGGGGTGAGGGGCTGCTGCAACACAGCGCACAGATGCGACTCATAGCTGGTGTCGTGCAGCGTCCAGGTGCTGCAGGGTCTCTGTAGTAGCTCCAAGTCCAGCTGCTGGTGGTGGCTCCCCGCTGGTTGCGGGAGGGAAAGGGTGGAAAGGGCGGAGGTGGCGGCAGTGGAGCCGAGGCGGGACATGAGATCGCATTCCCAGTCCGAGTCCGAGTCAGAGGGGATGGCCAGGTCGGGAAGCAGGGCAGACTCGATACAGATGGAGGTGACTGACTGGGAGTGGCAGGGGTTGGAGTCCTGGCTGGAGGCGGGGCAGTGGGTTGGTCTATCTGAAGGGTGGTGAAGAAGCTGGGGAGGGAAAGAAGCACTGATGTTTGGAGTCACTGTGGAGTGCTGCTGTAGAACACCCCCGTCCATGAAGATGGAATGATCCATATGACCTGACGGATTGCCTGTGGACTTCACGGGAAGCCTTGGGAAGCTCATTGTATAAGAGCGAGCGGATGTGGCAAAAGAATGGCGGTTTGTACCAAACACTTCCACTGGAGGCCAACTGGTTATCTTGTCCACCTTCAACAAAGGACATATTGCATGGTCCGGGCCACACATGGACACAGAGTGACAGTGGTTGGCTGCTCGGATGCCCACACCGCTCCCAACTTTGTTTATTCTCTCTTGTGTTATTGTTGGCACCAGTGATATTCCCTTCACTTCCAGCTGATCTGTGGTTTGTCTTTGTTCTGCAGTTCCTAGTTCTTTGGGCAGGGAGCAGGCCTTAGCCACAAGCTCATGTCCATTGCCAGTATATGTGGATGGGACTAAGGGCTGGTGTTCCTTCCTTGTCCATCCAGCACTGTTGAAGCCCCAGATGGGTTTTGATTTGTGACGGTTGGCCAGGGAGGTCCTTCTCCTCTTGCTGGCCTTGGTGTCAGGACTGACTGATCGGCTGCGTTTCTTCTGGTTCGCTGCAGTGATCCAGAGCCGAGGAAGGGAGCGAGACCGAACTGGGACAGTCTGAGGGACTGGTTCCACCTCTGCGGATGCTGACAGATGGCTGTCAATCTCCATATCTTCCTCCTCTGTGGGATGGTGAGGAGTGGGGGACTGAAGCAGGACCTGGGGGCTGAGGACTGGGGGCTGAGAGTAGGGGCTGTCGGGTTGGGACATGGGCTCAAAGGGAAACATGGTTTTAGGGCTGAGGACAGGAGGATGGGAGTAGGGACTGGGGGGCTGGCATAGGGTGTCAGGGCAAGGGAAGAGTGGTTGGGGGTTAGATGATATGGGGGATAAGTTAGGGGTGGGAGGCTGGGAGTAGGGGCTGGGGGGCTGGCATTGGGTGTTGGGGCAGGGGGAGAGGGGTTGGGAGTGGTTTGGTAGGGGGGCTAGGGTGGGGGACTGACAAAGGGTGTCAGGGGAGGGAGGGTGGTTGTCAGGGCAGGAGGAGAGAGGCTGGGGGAGGGATGGCAGGAGGAGTAGGCTGAGGGTGTCAGGGCAGGGGGAGAGAGGCTGGGCATGGGGTGACAGGGGGACTAGGCTCGGAGTGGGAGGGCTTGGATCTGGGTCCAGGGTGTTGATCGGTGAGCCTTGGGTAAGCAGAGCCTGGATGGCGTGCTCCGTCTCACTGTGCGTCTGCATCTCAGAGGGGCTGTGGGGCAGTTGTAGTAGAAGTGGGGGAGTCTCCAACCTGATAGGGCAGCAGAAAGCACAACACCACTTTTAGAAGATCATTTTTTAAAGAGAACATTTCTGAGAAATAACCATGGTACATGTGAATGGTATGGCACAATGTTAAGTGATTTTAATCCAACCTCCATTATAATTTGGATCGCATTATAGTAGCAGGGTACTTCTAAACCGTGTTAGCATTGTCTTACGCCAGATAGCGTCACGATTCCGCCTGCACCGATATGTCTCGTATCTTGCAATGAGTAATGGGATAGATGAAAATTAGTTAGTCTACAATGTGCTGTCATAACATTCAAAAATATTACCTAGGTAACATTGTCTGCTGAACCCCATGTCTGCCTTAAAACAGTCTGAATTAATCTAAGCTAAAACAATAAATCTGTATAATGTTGGCGGTTTTTTAAAACATTTTTAGCTCAGGAGTTTAGGGCTTCAAGGATGGAGAAGAATTTCTGAAGTTTGACAATTTCATGATGAAGCAGCTGCCTGTTCTGCCGTGAGTCAGTGCAGTAGCTTCCGGAGTCAACTGCTGCTGCGCTCAGCTGACCCAATGTTGCAAAGTAGCTAAGCGAAGGAGGAGAAACAAGCTGACTAATTTCTGATAAAGGTCCCTCTTCATTTTGGGACAGCGTGTCTAGCTTCAACTTCAGGGTAATTTTAAACAAGCTAGGCATGTCACTAAAGGTCTATGTCAGTAAGCTACCTACAACAAGTTAGCTAAGCAGCTGATCAAGACACTGGCGGCCATCATTTTTGCAGGAGGTAGCCACCGCTTTGTTTTTATTTGCAAATTATTGAATCACTATCACAACATGTGTAATTTAGCCTGTTTCATAAATAGCCATAGGAGAGCGCAATAATTTCAGAAATTAGGAAGTTTTAATTTTCTATGGCAGATGCTTTCTGATATTAGATTTTGAATAGGAGTTCCACAACATATTAGTTCAATGACTTACAAGACCGGTCTGTTGAGGGACGAGCGTTGCATAGGAGTGACGCCAACGAACGTAAGACAATGCCATGTTAGTGGACAGGCCTGGCTCTCACCTGAGCAGTGTTGTGGCTGCTGACTTTGGGGCTGGACAGGGGGCGAAGCCCGGCTCCATGTCAGCCACCAGCTGGTCCACCAGGCTGTAGTGGGAGGGGTCCTGCACAAAGCCACGATGCTGAGCTGACTGCAAGTGCTGCCAGACAAGAGTTAACGTAGTGAGGAGTGAAAGAAATAGAATACAGACAAAAATATTGACATTGACAAAAACAGACATACAAAACACAAGCTTACAGACAAACCATTAACAGAGACAAAAACATTGACATTAACAGACAGACGAAATATTGACATTAACAGACAAAACTGAGAGAGAAAAAAAGACTTGGATACACGTCTTACCTCATCCTGGTCCTTAAAGGGTTCATGACAGCACTCGCAGTAGCCCAGGTTCTTTTTGCGTGCCCGGCAAAGTGAGGGGTTGCGTGGGAGAGGGCTTCGAGGTTTGTCCTGGCTTGTACTCAAACTCTTAATTATCTGTCTATTTAATGGGGGGAAAAGTTAGAAGTGTCTTCCCTCTCTATAAAAAGGCATAAATGTATTGTCTGAACCATATAATGTGTACACCAACATCAAAAGAGCACCATTGCTGGGCTGTCGTAGAGGTAAAAACAAGCAATGGCCGAGTTCCAAGGCCAGTAAGGTTAGGCTTGTGGCCTGTTCAGTGTGTTATACCTGGCTTTGTTTTGTTCCTGCTCCTTGACTCTCTCAGGCTGGGGGGGTGCAGGGGGCTCAAAAGGACTGAACCGGCCAGAGTAGCATAGAGTGGGGAAGGTCATGGACTGCATGTGCAGGGCCTTGTATTTCCTGGTTCCATAACAAACAGGAGAGAGAATTGGATACTACAATTAGATCTAAGGTGAAAGTCATTGCACAGCAGAAAATATACACTTGGATAACGCTAGGTTTGATTACACTGTACATGACCACATGCTGTTAAAACAAGTCATACAGTGCGGAAAATATTCAGACCCCTCGACTTTTCCCACATTTTATTACAGCCTTATTCTAAAATTGATTAAATCGCTTTTTCCCTCATCAATCTACACACAACACCCCCTGTCTCTTATACACATCTAGATGTGTATAAGAGACAGCCCTCAATCTACACACAACACCCCCATAATGACAAAGCAAAAACAGATTTTTCCAAATGTTTGCAAATTTATTTGGAGAGTTTCTCCCATTTTTCTCAAGCTCTGTCAGGTTGGAGGGGAACGTCGCTGCACAGCTATTTTCAGGTCTCCAGAAATGTGCAATCGGGTTCAAGTCCAGGCTCTGGCTGGGCCACTCAAGGACATTCAGAGACTTGTCCCGAAGCCACTCCTGCATTGTCTTGGCTGTGTGCTTAAGGTCGTTGTCCTGTTGGAAGGTAAACATTCACCTCAGTCTGAGGTCCTGAGCATGTTTTCATCAAGGATCTTTCCCTCAATCCTGACTAGTCTCCCAGTCCCTGTTGTCGAAAAACACCCCCACAGCATGATGCTGCCACCACCATGCTTCACCGTAAGGATGGTGCCAGGTTTCCTCCAGATGTCACGCTTGGCATTCAGGCCATAGTTATTTCTCATGGTCTACGAGTCCTTTAGGTGCCTTTTGCAAACTTCAAGTGGGCTGAGGAGTGGCTTCCGTCTGGCCACTCTACCATTAAGGCCTGATTGGTGGAGTGCTGCAGGGATGGTTGTCCTTGTGGAAGGTTCCGAATGCACTGTAAATACTGTACACTACAGTAAGGTCTTAGCCTTGACTTATATCAAACAGACCCCAAATAAGACTTGGGTTGTGTTCAGTAGATAGAAAAAGTTAGAAATCGCTCAGAAAGAGAGTACCATCTGCCCAATAAGAAATTCTTGATTCCCATTGAATGTTTTGCTACAGTGTGTCCTAATGAACATGACCCAGCTAACAACCAAACGGGTTTAGCTGTCACAGCCCACGGGCTCAATTTCTCATGGAATGGGCCCAATACCGTAGCTGAGCAGGCATGGCCCTGTAATTAGCTTAAATGATAGGGCTGCTGAAAATTGCTTTTAGCACATTGAGTCCCCCTTCGTGTCCACTGAATTCAATGCAGGGCTGCTTGCAAAGGCAAGGTGGAACAGAAGAAACCGTATCCTCCGCTTGAGCCCTGGGCTCCCAGGGAGCAGACCGAATGCCTGCCTCACTGATGGCACTCGTCACATTACCTAACAGTCAGGGGAGTTCTAAAAGTTCAATTAAGGAAATCAGCCTGGCTGAAACACTAGCCTCCTAAGCTAGCATCGGGTGGGGTGGTGGAGAGGATATACAAAGGCCAGGGGCAGAGCATCACCACCTGTGACGTGCAGTCATGGTAGGCAAGTGCCCTGTGATAAACTACTTTTAAAAATCTGTCATGAAATCCAAATAAAATTGACATTTTTTGTTATCTGTTTTTTATCAATGATTCTGGTGGTATTTACGCTCAAACCCTCAAAATGTGCTAAAACTGCATCAAAACCTCAGGAAAGGTGCCAGGTTATTCATTCTTTCCAGCCATTCAAATCCATTAATACCCTTTACATGTGCAGCCTTTTCTGACTACAGTCATTGTTAATGGACAGGGTCAGCATAGGTGTTGCTGCTTTGCCTAGCTTGAAGTAGCTTCATTCGAGCCAATTTCATATTTTGCACAGCATATTGCCTAAACATGTTGTGTGGGTATTGCCTGGTGTAAGCTGAGCAACATTTGTGTGTGTCTACATAATTTGGCGCTCGCATCCCTTGAACTGAACAAAGCTAGCTAGCTTGCAAAAACAACCTGTCAACTGGACACTATTGCACCTCGGAACAATTTTCCAAGTTGGAATAATGTAGCGTACCGTTTGGAACATCAGAGTGGAAGAGCAGAACGTCAACTATAATGAAAGTCAAGACCAGACAGAGGCAGCATACAGGAGCTCTACACACAAGACCTGACATGCAATCACCATGTACTGGACTGTCCACTTGTCTGTAACGTCATCACCAGTTCATACTTTCCCCCCGACTTTTACACATATCAGACATTTACTTTTGCCTTGTGGACATAATGGGCCTTGGGGATGCGTCTCCCACAACCGTGGCCCTGCTGTGCGCATACAGAATAAAATAATGGACATGGGGTTCTGATGTGACTTTTACAACTCTGTCACAGAGAGGTTCACCAGAAGAACAGACTTAACTATACAAGTAATGTTAGGCCTAAATGCATTTTCCCTGGCAATTTGAAGGTTAGACTACTGTTGAATCAGACAACATCGCTTTGAAGCTAGAATTTTGTTTTGATGAGCCACTTTTTCAACTGCATTGTTCGGTAATTTCGATTGTTGATATGAAAATGGCATTAGAACCGTATTTTATCATATGTGTGTGTGTACTATTTCACATAATCATGTGTGTGTGTGTTTGCGCATTGGAAGAATTGTAAATCTATTGTGAAAGGCTATTGAGTTTGCAGTGCGAATTATTCTGATGAAATGTGTCCATATATTGGTCTTTTAGTGCCACCTATCAGTTGTAACTGTTGATGCTACATCGGTCTATGACCGAGCTAGCAGTGTGTCATTGGATGAAATTGAAATATGCCGCCA
Organism: Salvelinus sp. IW2-2015; assembly: GCF_002910315.2. Lineage (NCBI taxonomy): Eukaryota > Metazoa > Chordata > Actinopteri > Salmoniformes > Salmonidae > Salvelinus > Salvelinus sp. IW2-2015. The sequence goes on from NC_036858.1 coordinate 15,747,641, forward strand.
TGTACAGTGCCTTCGTTAAGTACTCAGACCCCTTGACTTTTTCCACATTTTCCTATGTAACAGCCTTGTTCTAAAATGGATGTCATTTAAAAAATATATAAAAGTATAAATCCTCAGTAAATCTACACACAATACCCCATAATTGAAAAATGTGAAAACAGGTGTAGACATTTTTGCTAATGTATAATAACATWAAAAAAAAACTAAAATACCTTATTTACATAAGTATTCAAATGTGATATTTTTTTAAATTATAAATTAGCAAAAAAATCTAAAATCCTATTGTTGCTATGTCATTATGGTGTATTGTGTGTAGATTGATGAGGGGGGAAAATAATATAATCAATTTTAAAATAAGGCTGTAACGTAACAAAATGTGGAAAAAGTCAAGGGGTCTGAATACTTTCCAAAGGCACTGTTTTAGCTACATTGGTAATTACATTTGGTGAAAATGTTGTCAATTTCAGTTAATAGCCTATGTTACACTGGTTGTTGGAGCCATCTGTTGTACGGTTAACTTGGCCTTCATCAAGGTGTATTTGTGAGTAAACCTGGCTTTGATACTAGCCAGTGCTGACCCAGCCATCCAACTCACCGCACATCACTGATCACCACCCACATTTTGGTTTCAGAGTGATTAGCTGGCAAACTGTGGACTGCTTCTGTTCCAAGACTCAGCTACTATGACGCTAACGCAGAATGTCTTACTCGGAGTTAGCCATCCTGCCTAGACCTCCACCTCTTCCTTGACCTCCTGATAAACACCAAGGTTGCAGTTCGACTATCCTTCTCCCCATAGTGTTTACTCATTGATTTCTAAGGAATAGACTGGTGTAAGAAACATGGTGGATGTTGGTATCTTTGTTCGGCTTGTACCAATTATTTTGCACACTTCGGGGAAGAGGGCAATGGGAATACAACCCACCCTTGTTATTCAGACTTTTGGCTAAACAAGAACAGCAGCGAGTCACCCCTCCACACTCTGCCCTCTTGGAGGTCGTGATTAAATTTTAAAGGCCCATGCTAGCCAAGCTCCCCACTTGCCTTAGCCCCCACACTGTGCAGGCCAGGCAGCTTCGGTAGAGGAGATGAGAGGGAAAGGGTTGGGTTGGGAAAGATATCTTTATCTATGGGAGGTGGGGGGGGGGGGGGGTGGGTCAGGTGGAGTTGGCTTTTTGAAGGGGAAACGGCACTGAGGAGACACAAAGATCTTGCAGTGTCTTGTGCACTTGGCCTTGAATTGCCCCCAGGACTGAGGAGATGGGATGTAGCCTATTGCTATGAAGCAGCTGAAGGGAGGGGGGGGGGGGGGGGGGTGCATGGAGAGGAGGAGAGAGGGACCCACCTGCTTGAATCCTCTACCTTCAGATAGGGGGACTTCAAAGCACCAGCTGTGGACCAAGGGAGAAAGAGAAAAAAATATATAGCATTAATAGCATGAAAGTCAATGGAGTTACAAGACACCACAGCACATTTCCATAGTCGAAAATAATAAAATAGTTTAACATTCAATGACCTTTGATGACACGAGACACAGCAGGATACTTGGGATTTTTCAGCTAAACCAAAAAATGGGAAAAGGTTAACGTCAGCCCTTTATTAATGCAAGTATTTCAAACAAGCAAATTACAAAAGTAACATTTAGGCCTAACCATGCTTCTGGTGCAGACAGAGGTCCAATCTCTTTCTTTATAAAATACATTAATTTGCCAGTCCTCAGTGTAAAATAATAAATTAGGATAGACGAGGTCTAACAGGTTGGTGTACCACATTACCTCAGTTTTCCTGTGTTTGGCCTTGGAGCTCTCCGCTGTCAACAGTTGGACATGCGTCAGGAGATCTTTATCTAAATTAAGGATCACATTTAATAATACGGCCCATAGTCTTGGTAAGAGCCAAATAGCTCAGGCTAGACTAAGAAAATGATCTGACGCCATCTGCTGTCAGCTTAGGATCAATACAGCACAACAGAATGAGGTTCCTTGGATATGTAAATTACTGGGTGAAAATTTGACACGCAAACAGTAGGACACCTCAACACAAGGTGATCCTGTGGCAAACTGCGAGTAGTTAAAGTAGTTAGTCAACCTAAAAAAGGTATGAGTGACGAGAATGTGAGTTCTACAGAGGTGTTTGTTTGATAGTGAAAAGGATACCGTCCACGTGCACTATCTTGACTCCCCAGGAGCGGGCATTGGCCAAAACACTGTTCCCCTGAAGCCGTTCCTGAAAGATAAAACCATTGACGCAGTGTTTTCGTGTTACAAGGTCTAACAGCATGGGGAAATGAAGATCCATTACCACACATGGAAACCAACCGCAAGGCCATGACAACCCGTTTTCAAATCAACCTCTAGCCCTAACCCTGTCTAAGGGTAGGAGACAGTTTGGGATCAGGCCACATAATCAACCTAATAAAAGCACTCACATTATTCCTAATGGCTTTCTCTAGCAGGGCCTTCCCGCGGCTGCCACACACCTGCAGAAACAAAAAGCGCTGAGAATCCCCATACCAGTTCCTTTTAATACAAGCAGAAGCTCTCTAACACAGTAAGGTCTACATCCAAGAAGCCATGAATGGACGACAGAATATATTTTTTTAAATGCTATGATATTCTGTGAATAAAAATAGATATTACAGATGGTTTGATGTTAATGCACCGCAAAGTAGGATGGCACTGGGATGGAAGGCCATACCATTGGTCTGGGAGTGCCAGTGGCTGGACGCTGCTGCCTGGTGCTGGTCATGATGCTCTCTCTCGGTTTGGTGGAGCGGGGAGAGCTGTGACACTCCCCGGTCATCCCGTCTGACCCACCTCGGGTCACTACGAAACTCTCGCTTCGGAGTCCCTCTCGGCTCCCAGTCACAACAAAGCTGACATCCTTATTCAGGAAACTCTCAATTCTCTGCAAACATTTTACAAAATAATACTAAGTATCATTGCATGTATCATCATATAATCATGTTATATTGCTGGAGTCCACCTTGAGGCTTAGCACTATAAAATCTGAAATGAAAATATATAGAAGTCTCTCGGTCTCATGTCTACTACAGAATAATCCCAGCATGTCATGATCTAATGACTGACACCCCCCCCCCCCGGTGCTTAATTTGCCCCAATTCCTCCCAGCTTTCCTACCCCTCCGAGACGGGATATGGCCTCCGCAAGAAAGGCCGCAGGGCGACTCTTCACAGCGTCCAGGTAGAAAGATTTCCCTTCCAGCTTTCTTGCCCCATGGCCAGGGGACAGCATACCCAAGAAGCACCCTCCTGCCCCTGGTGGGTGCTGCTGCATGGTGGTCCTGTCCTGGTCCACTAACACCAAAAATGACCAGACTGCTGGTCGCAGGGACAAACCTAACAAACCAAGGCATATGGATAACACAAATAAACCTTGGCCTTAGAATCACCATTCAAATCACCTATCTCAGATTGTTCTGGGAATTCTCACATAGGAAATACATTCGGAGGAAGGGATGTTTAGCATGCTTTTTATATTTGTATAACAAACCATTTGTTAGACAATCATGATGAAATTGGCAATTTTAGACCTATGCATGCCTCCTGTAAGACCTTATGATCATTGAACCGCACATGATACAGACATCTTTGTCGTCATTATACTCCTTATAGTGTGCTGTAATATGGAGTATGTCTAGATTCTGAAATATACATTTCACATAAATATATTCAACAACAAAAATCTTAATGAATATCTCAAAACGACACTCTTTGATTTTGTTCATTTTAAGACATTGTTTGGAACAATATACTCCACATTTCCAGTGGGCTCTCTACTAATTATGAAGTTATGATACATTTTATGAGCACCACCAACGGGAACTCAAACCGAACTCCCTCTGCTGGTGATTTGATGAATGTGCAACCCTAAAGTAGGAATGTGATTGGTTAATGACCTACCTATACGTTTATAAAATGGGACATATCATGAAAAATATCAGAGACCACTCTGGAAATGTTCATGTATGACTAGTATATTTTTAAATGTTGAATACATTTATATGAAAATGTATATTTCAGAATCTAGACATACTCCATATGTTACAGCACACTATAAGGAGTATGACGTGTTACAGCACACTATAAGGAGTATAACGGCACCAAAATGTTGTCTGTATCATGTACGGTAAGGTCTTACAGGAGGCATGTACAGGTCTATAAAGGGACAATTGCATTATGATTTTCACAAAAATGGTTTCTGATACAAATGTAAAAAGCATGTTAAACATCTTTCCTCACAATAAAGTTCCTATATGAGAATTGCCAGAACAATCTGATATACCAAAAATATTTTTCGTTACCATTCCGTTGGCAGAATGTGGAATCACCTTGTAGCCCGAGTTAACTGTTTTGGTTAAGTAAATAAAGCACCATCTAACGTTAATCTGAGTGAAATGTATTTTCTCACTCGTCTCTAACTTTTACAGTAAAAAAATTCCAAACAGTCCCTTTACAAGTCACAATGTTGAATAAAGTTCATTTGAACTTACTCTACCTGTCTGCTGATTTCGTACTTATTCAGTTGGAAATGTGTGACAAAATATCCACAGGAAAGTAATATTAACTGACCTCGAAACGCAGGTCTCTGTATGTGGCTATCACGATTTGTTTGCTCATCCCTGATGCCCCGTACACATCGGGTATTTCATTACGCCATGTCATCTTCATGCTCTCTCGTTCCGTTTCTGGGTGGTGAATATGGGGTTCACAATGTAAGGAGAGATTACAATTATTTTGGGAGATTGCAAAATATGACCTTTTCATTCTAGACAGGAGAAACACAATGTTTCAGGTTATAATAAAACATGTTTTGTTGAGTTACTTTTTCCTCAACTTGTTTCTCTAACTTTCTATCAAGTCAAGCTAGTTTACGAAGCAGCTAGCTATTTCGTGAAATTGTTATTTTAACGGCTCTTTACTGACTCGAGTCATGATTAGTTTTTCTGTGCGACTCACTAGTTCATTTTTGTCGTTCGATTGACCTGCTGGCAGCAATGACTGCAGAAGAATTAATAAGCGCTCATTCGGCTCGGTGGCTCCAGAGATGTACTCTAACGAAATGAGTCGTTCTTTTGACTGAACGAGTCAAAAAGATGAGTCACTAAAAAGAGCCAAAGTTCGCATCACTACTAACTAAAAGCTAGGCTAGGTAGAAGATACTGTAGCTAGCGACCTCCAACTAATAATTATAAGAAAAAACAAAACGTCATAACCATCACAATATACTAAAATGGGAGGAAACAGACATATAATATATTATTTTAACAGCCAATGTGTATTATTTAACATTACTATTATGGTTAATCGTTTCCAAGTTGCTAGCTATCCCATAAAGCAATCGCACAAAACCACATATTTTTCTGTGGTTTGGTAACATCCTGTTCTATTGACAGACTCTTGCTGCAGTTTTGAAACGAAGCCTTCAACAGCAAGGGGCGCTGCTATATCACTCTGCGGACAGTTCCCATTGGGATGAAAGACATCCTGCACAACGCAAGGGACGGCTCAGATGTAATGTGAATGAAGCATTATGCACTGTGAAACCCTGCCCATCTTCTCCGTCCAGTAGCGGAATGAGATTGCCAAAATCCAGAAGGATCCCTTTAATGYAATGAAGCTCTTTATCTACTTCCCCAGAGTCAGATGAAATCATGGATAACATTCGTGTGTCTGCGTGCAGTTTGAAGGAAGTTGCTAACTAGYGTTAGCGCAGAGATATAAAATTGGTATCCATGAGTCAATCGGACTTCCATCTGTAACACCAAAAGAAAAGATTTGAGACGATTTCCGGTATGCCGACCGTAAGGTAGTCAGGTGAAGGTGATCCGTTTGGCATTCCCTTCCTTTATGAAAAGGATGCCTCTTAAGTACAAAATAACTTGACCAACATCAATAAATAACTGAAACGTTATGTTGGCAACTGCATGTTATGGCAAAWACTAAACCTAGAAAAAGACAAACAAACACAGCGAAACAACATGGCCATGGACCGAGAAGCTGACGACTTGTCTGAATTGAGTTTATAGACACTACTAACAGAAATTCGCACTGGCAAGAATAAACTGTCTAAACAGTTAAAGAAATGATCAAATAAATCAAAACTGATATGACTAAACTGGGCAAACGTGTGAACAAGGCCGAAACCGGGTTAACCATGGGGGAAATCGCATGAGAAAAGCTACAGAAAAGTGTGGATTAACAAAAAGAACAAAACGGGATGGAGGACTAAAGTTTTGTAAATTTTCCCGAAAGCTGTTAAACAACCTGAAATTGAAGAATTACTGGAAAAGGTAATAGCACAACTACTGAGCAAGTAGAACTTCATACGGGCTACCAAAATTGAACAGGCGGCCCGAGAGGGGACATGAGCAGCAAACCAAAGGGACATTGTCGCAAAGTTCCTTAACTAAAGGGAAAAAGATAAAAGTTCTACAACTGGCCATCCAAGCCAAAAAGTCAGGAGTCGAACCTTTGATGTACGAGGACGATCAGATCAGGGTTTACATCGACTTCTGGCTGATATTTTTTTCTTAAAGCCTATAAATAAAACGGTTGCCTGACAAAATGGCTAAATAATGATTTTTATTCATTGATGGAAAAACCAGTCGATGTAAATACAATTAACAGCCATGCTTATCAGTCTATAGGTTCATTTGGATAATTTAGTGGAAGAATGCGAAGGTAACCTGCCTAAATGACTACTAGCACTCACTCAGTAGCCATGAAGTGTTTTGAAAGGCTGGTCATGGCTCACAACACCATCATCCCGAAAACGCTACACTCACTCCAATTCACATACCGCCCMAACAGATCCACAGATGACGCAATCTCAATCGCACTACACACTAGAGGTCGACCGATTATGATTTTTCAACGCCGATACCGATTATTGGAGGACCAAAAAAAAACGATACCGATTAATCGGTCATTTTTTTATTTTTTTTTGTAATAATGACAATTACAACAATACTGAATGAACACTTATTTTAACTTAATATAATACATCAATAAAATCAATTGAGCCTCAAATAATGAAAAAAATTCTATTTGGTTTAAATCATGCAAAAACAAAGTGTTGGAGAAGAAAGTAAAAGTGCAATATGTGCCATGTAAAAAAGCTAACGTTTAAGTTCCTTGCTCAGAACATGAGAACATATGAAAGCTGGTGGTTCCTTTTAAAATGAGTCTTCAATATTCCCAGGTAAGAAGTTTTAGGTTGTAGTTATTATAGGAATTATAGGACTATTTCTCTCTATATGATTTGGATTTCATATACCTTTGACTATTGGATGTTCTTATAGGCACTTTAGTATTTCCAGTGTAACAGTATAGCTTCCGTCCCTCCCCTCGCTCCTACCTGGGCTCGAACCAGGAACACATCAACAACAGCCACCCTCGAAGCAGCGTTACCCATGCAGAGCAAGGGGAACAACCACTCCAAGTCTCAGAGCGAGTGACGTTTGAAACGCTATTAGCGCGCACCCCGCTAACTAGCTAGCCATTTCACATCGGTTACACCAGCCCAATCTCGGGAGTTGATAGGCTTGAAGTCATAAACAGCGCAATGTTTGAAGCATTGTGAAGAGCTGCTGGCAAACGCACGAAAGTGCTGTTTGAATGAATGCTTACGAGCCTGCTGGTGCCTACCATCGCTCAGTCAGACTGCTCTATCAAATCATAGACTTAATTATAACATAATAACACACAGAAATAGGAGCCTTTGGTCATTAAAATGGTAGAATCTGGAAACTATAATTTAGAAAACAAAACGTTTATTCTTTCAGTGAAATACAGAACCATTCCGTATTTTATCTAACGGATGGCATCCCTAAGTCTAAATATTGCTGTTACATTGTACAACCTTCAATGTTATGTCATAATTATGTAAAATTCTGGCAAATTAATTACAGCCTTTGTTAGGAATAAATGGACTTCACACAGTTCGCAATGAGCCAGGTGGCCCAAACTGCTGCATATACCCTGACTGCTTGCACGGAACGCAAGAGAAGTGACACAATTTGCCTAGTTATAAGAAATTCATGTTAGCAGGCAATATTAACTAAATATGCAGGTTTAAAAATATATACTTGTTATTGATTTTAAAGAAAGGCTTTGATGTTTATGGTTAGGTACACATTGGTGCAACGACAGTGCTTTTTTCGCAAATGCGCTTGTTAAATCATCACCCGTTTATCGAAGTAGGCTGTGATTCAATGAGAAATTAACAGGCACTGCATCGATTATATGCAACGCAGGACACGCTAGATAAACTAGTAATATCATCAACCATGTGTAGTTAACTAGTGACTATGTTAAGATTGATTGTTTTTCATAAGATAGGGTTAATGCTAGCTAGCAACTTACCTTGGCTTCTTGCTGCCCTCGCGTAACAGGTAGTCAGCCTGCCATGCAGGCTCCTCGTGGAGTGCAATGTAAGTCAGGTGGTTAGAGCGTTGGACTAGTAACCGGAAGGTTGCAAAAACGAATCCCCGAGCTGACAAGGTAAAAATCTGGCGTTCTGCCCCTGAACAAGGGAGTTAACCCACCGTTCCTAGACCGTCATTGAAAATAAGAATTTGTTCCCGGAAGCTTACAAGAAATCCCGCTATGCCCTGCGACGAACCATCACACAGGCAAAGCATCAATACAGGGCTAAGATTGAATCATACTACACCAGCTCCGACGCTTGTCGGATGTGGCAGGGCTTGCAAACTATTACAGACTACAAAGGGAAGCACATCCGCGAGCTGCCCAGTGACACGAGCCTACCAGACAAGCTAAATCTCTTCTATGCTCGCTTCGAGACAAGCAACACTGAGGCATGCATGAGAGCATCAGCTGTTCCGGACGACAGTGTGATCACACTCTCCGTAGCGGACGTGAGTAAGACCTTTAAACAGGTCAACATACACAAGGCTGTGGGGCCAGACTGATTACCAGGACGTGTGCTCCGGGCATGTGCTGACCAACTGGCAGGTGTCTTCACTGACATTTTCAACATGTCCCTGATTGAGTCTGTAATACCAACATGTTTCAAGCAGACCACCATAATCCCTGTGCCCAAGAACACAAAGGCAACTTGCCTAAATGACTACAGACCCATAGCACTCACGTCCGTAGCCATGAAAGGCTGGTCATGGCTCACATCAACACCATTATCCCAGAAACACTAGACCCACTCCAATTTGCATACCGCCCGCCCAAACAGATCCACAGATGATGCAATCTCTATTGCACTCCACACTGCCCTTTCCCACCTGGACAAAAGTTACACCTATGTGAGAATGCTATTCATTGACTACAGCTCAGCGTTCAACACCATTGTACCCTCAAAGCTCATCACTAAACTAAGGAACCTGGGACTAAACACCTCCCTCTGCAACTGGATCCTGGACTTCCTGACGGGCCGCCCCCAGGTGGTGAGGGTAGGTAGCAACACATCTGCTACGCTGATCCTCAACACTGGAGCTCCCCAGGGGTGCGTGCTCAGTCCCCTCCTGTACTCCCTGTTCACCCACGACTGCACGGCCAGGCACGACTCCAACACCATCATTAAGTTTGCAGACGACACAACAGTGGTAGGCCTGTTCACCGACAACGACGAGACAGCCTATAGGGAGGAGGTCAGAGACCTGGCCGGGTGGTGCCAGAATAACAACCTATCCCTCAACGTGACTAAGGAGATGATTGTGGACTACAGGAAAAGGAGCACCGAGCATGCCCCCATTCTCAACGACGGGGCTGTAGTGGAGCAGGTTGAGAGCTTCAAGTTCCTTGGTGTCCACATCAACTACAAACTAGAATGGTCCAAACACACCAAGACAGTCGTGAAGAGGGCACGACAAAGCCTATTTCCCCCTGAGGAAACTAAAAAGATTTGGCATAGGTCCTGAGATCCTCAAAAGGTTCTACAACATCGAGAGCATCCTGACCGGTTGCATCACTGCCTGGTACGGCAATTGCTCGGCCTCCGACCGCAAGGCACTTCAGAGGGTAGTGCGTACGGCCCAGTATATCACTGGGGCAAAGTTGCCTGCCATCCAGGACCTCTACACCAGGCGGTGTCAGAGGAAGGCCCTAAAAATTGTCAAAGACCCCAGCCACCCCAGTCATAGACTGTTCTCTCTACTACTGCATGGCAAGCGGTACCGGAGTGCCAAGTCTAGGACAAAAAGGCTTCAACAGTTTTTACCCCCAAGCCATAAGACTCCTGAACAGGTAACCAAATGGCTACCCGGACTATTTGCATTGTGTCCCACCCCCCAACCCCTCTTTTACACTGCTGCTACTCTCTGTTTATCATATATGCATAGTCMYYTTAACTATACATTCATGTACATACTACCTCAAATTGGCCCGACCAACCAGTGCTCCCGCACATTGGCTAAGCGGGCTATCTGCATTGTGTCCCACCACCCGCCAACCCCTCTTTTTACGCTACTGCTACTCTCTGTTCATCATATGCATAGTCACTTTAGCCATACCTACATGTACATACTACCTCAATAAGCCTGACTAACCGGTGTCTGTATATAGCCTTGCTACTGTTATACTGTCTTTTTACGGTTGTTTTATTTCTTTCCCTTCCTACACATACAACCTTTTTTTTCGCACTATTGGTTAGAGCCTGTAAGTACTACACCTGTATTTTCAATACATTTGCAAAAAATTCTAAAACCATGTTTTCCCTTTGTCATGGAGTAGTGTGTGTAGATGGGTGAGAAAGAAAATCTATTTAATCAATTTTGAATTCAGGCTGTAACAACAAAATATGGAAAAAGTCAAGGGGTATGAATACTTTCTGAAGGCACTGTATCTAGCTAGCAAACATTTAGTTGTGAAATCCATACTGTAACTAGATACTTTGGCACATGCATAACAGTGAGTGAATCACAATGCTCCAGTCTCTGAGTGTGCTTGTAAACAAACCGCGTGACTGGGGACTACCGGTAAGTGTCATAATAAAATGATGTGACCGGTGAAAGGAATAACCCAAGCTTCTTCATCTCCTAACATATTGAACACGTTGACTTCAGGTATTTACTTAAAAATTAGCTACAAATACTCAAATTTATTTTAAAAAATTCTAAGAAATAGATTCAATGGTATTGAAAAACCATCCCGTGGCTATTTCCAAATACCCCAGGCAATATACTGTCCATGCCTATAATTGATACCATGTCTTGATTTGCAGTGGTAAACATACTTTAAAGAACTACTTAAGTCGTTATCTGTATTTCTGTATTTTACTATTTATATTTTTGCTTCACTACATTTAAAAAATATATATTTTACCTTTATTTAACTAGGCAAGTCAATTAAGAACAAATTCTTATTTTCAATAACGGCCTAGGAACAGTGGGTGTTCAGGGGCAGAACGACAGATTTTTACCTTGTCAGCTCAGGGATTCGATCTTGCAAACTTTCGGTTACAAGTCCAACGCTCTAACCACTAGGCTACCTGCCGCCCCAAATAAAACAATTAACGTTTTACTCCATACATTTTCCCTGACACCCGAAAGTACTTGTTACATTTTGAATGCTTAGCAGGACAGGAAAATTGACCAATTCACGCACTTATCAAGAGAAAATCCCTGGTCATTCCTACTGCCTCTTATCTGGCGGACTTACTAAACACACATGCTTCATTTGTAAATTATGTCTGAGTGTTGGAATATGCCACTGGCTATACGTAAATTTCAAAAACAAGAAAATGGTGCCGTCTGGTTTGTTTAATATCAGGAATTAGAAATTATTTATACTTTTGATACTTATTTATATTTTAGCAAATACATTTACTTTTGATACTTATTTAACCTTTAACTAGGCAAGCAGTTAATAACAAATTATTATTTACAGTCGTGGCCAAAAGTTTTGAGAATGACACAAATATGAATTTTCAGTCTGCTGCCTCAGTTTGTATGATGGCAATTTGCATATACTCCAGAATGTTATGAAGAGTGATCATTAATTGCAAAGTCCMTCTTTCCCATGCAAATTAACTGAATCCCCCCAAAACATTTCCACTGCATTTCAGCCCTGCCACAAAAGGACCAGCTGACATCATATCAGCGATTCTTTCAACACAGGTGTGAATGTTGACGAGGACAAGGCTGGAGATCACTCTGTCATGCTGATTGAGTTCGAATAACAGACTGGAAGCTTCAAAAGGAGGGTGGTGCTTGGAATCATTGTTCTTCCTCTATCAATCATGGTTAACTGCAAGGAAACACGTGCCGTCATCATTGCTTTGCACAAAAAGGGCTTCACAGGCAAGGATATTGCTGCCAGTAAGATTGCACCTAAATCAACCATTTATCGGATCATCAARAACTTSAAGGAGAGCGGTTCAATTGTTGTGAAGAAGGCTGCAGGGCGCCCAAGAAAGTCCAGCAACCGCCAGGACCGTCTCCTAAAGTTGATTCAGCTGCGGGATCGGGGAACCACCAGTACAGAGCTTGCTCAGGAATGGCAGCAGGCAGGTGTGAGAGCATTTGCACGCACAGTGAGGCGAAGACCTTTGGAGGATGGCCTGGTGTCAAGAAGGGCAGCAAAGAAGCCACTTCTCTCCAGGAAAAACATCAGGGACAGACTGATATTCTGCAAAAGGTACAGGGATTGGACTGCTGAGGACTGGAGTAAAGTCATTTTCTCTGATTAATCCCCTTTCCGATTGTTTGGGGCATCCGGAAAAAAGCTTGTCCGGAGAAGACAAGGTGAACGCTACCATCAGTCCTGTGTCATGCCAACACTAAAGCATCCTGAGACCATTCATGTGTGGGGTTGCTTCTCAGCCAAGGGAGTGGGCTCACTCACAATTTTGCCTAAGAACACAGCCATGAATAAAGAATGGTACCAACACATCCTCCGAGAGCAACTTCTACCAACCATCCAGGAACAGTTAGGTGACAAACAATGCCTTTTCCAGCATGATGGAGCGCCTTGGTAAAAGTGATAACTAAGTGGCTCGGAGAACAAAACATCGATATTTTGGGCCCATGGCCAGGAAACTCCCCAGGCCTTAATTCCATTGAGAACTTGGAACGTGGTCAATCCTCAAGAGGCAGGTGGACAAACAAAAACCCACAAATTCTGACAAACTCCAAGCATYGATTATGCAAGAATGGGCTGCCATCAGTCAGGATGTGGCCCAGAAGTTAATTAACAGCATGCCAGGRCGGATTGCAGAGGTCTTGAAAAAGAAGGGTCAATACTGCAAATATTGACTCTGCATCAACTTCATGTAATTCTCAATAAAAGCCTTTGACACTTATGAAATGCTTGTAATTCTACTTCAGTATTCCATAGTAACATCTGACAAAAATACCTAAAGACACTGAAGCAACAAACTTTGAAAATGTATATTTGTGTCATTCTCAAAACTTTTGGCCATGACTGTACAATGACAGCCTACCCCGGCCAAACCCTAACGACGCTTTGCCAATTGTGCACCGCTCTATGGGAATCCCAATCACGGCCAAATGTAATACAGCCTGGAATATACTTAAGTACAGTGTTGTAAAGTAGTTAAGTAAAAATACTTTAAAGTACTACTTAAGTCGTTTTTTGGATTATCTGTACTTTATTTTACTATTTATATTTGACTACTTTTACTTCACTACATTTCTAAAGAAAATAATGTACTTTTTACTCATTTTTCCCTAACATCCAAAAGTACTAGTTACATTTTGAATGCTTAGCAGGACAGGACAATTTTCTATTTCACACTTATCAAGAGAACACCCCTGGTCATCCCTACTGCCTCTGATCTGGCAGACTCACTAACACCAATGCTTCATTTGTAAATTATGTCTGAGTGTTTGAGTGTGCCCCTGGCTATCCATAAATAAATACACAAAAAAATGGTGGCGTCTGGTTTGTTTAAATAAGGAATGATTTAAACTTTTACTTTTGATACTTATGTATATTTTAGCAATTACATTTACTTTCGATACTTTAGTATATTTAAAACCAAATACTTTTAGAAGTTTACTCAAGTAGTATTTTACTGGGTGACTTTCACTTTCTCGAGTCATTTTCTATTAGGGTATCTTTACTTTTACTCATGTATGACAATTGGGTACTTTTTCCACCACTGCTTAAGTATATATATACTAGTATATTAGTATATATAAGTATATTTAGTACATAAGCATATTTAAAAACAAATAAGTTTACTCAAGTGGTATTCTACTGTGTGACTCACTTTTACTTGAGTCATTTTCTAAGAAGGTATCTTTACTTTAACTCAAGTGTTGTGTCTGTCACGTCTATGCTAACATGGCTAAAATTCGCTAGCAAAACAACAACTAACGATGTATATGATAGACAAGTGCTCATTATGAAATGAAAACAAATACATTTGCACAAAGTTTACATAATGTCAACGATCCTTTGATTCTACGCCAACCCTGTCGGTTTTGCTCATGCATCGTTTTTTTGCTAAACAACCCACCTGTCTATACTTACCGAAGTCTTGCAGGTGTTTACATGGTTTTGTACATGTGGCAGTTGAAATTTCAACAGCAGTACTGGCTGGCGCTCTAAAAAGTCGGGTTAACAATACTTTCCTGTGGATATTTGTTTCACATTTCGACCTGAATAAGGTCGGAGCAACCGCACAGAAACCCGGAAGAGTAAGTTCATATGTAACGTTAGGTATTCAACATTCTCGCTTGTAAGTGCACTTTCCACGTTTTTGTACTRCTTTAATTCATATTGGAGCCCAGAAATCTGTGATTTACAGTCGGGTCTATCAGGCAACTAACGTTAACTAGAGGGGCTCAATTCAGCATTTAACGATAGCTTGCAAACTAGTAGGACCTATACATTCGAGGTTAGCTAGCTAACGTTAGTTACCTTATATTTGATCTGTGGCTAGCTGCTAACTTTACGTTAGTTACAAAGGCTGAAACACATGACGTTAGTAACAGGCTTATTATTTGACTTACCTTGCGTTGCAGAATTATCTAGCTAGTATTATCATTTGCCGAATTTAAGTTTCCAATTTATATCACAACACTAGTTAGCTCTTTTAGCTACAACCGCCGGTTTTTACAGTCCATTGTTTTTCAAATTCCCCTGTCATCCGGGCAGTTGAGCATACTACGGCAAGCCAAGTAGGGCAAACAGTGTGGGCATGTAGGCGGAGGAGTTTTAGATAGGCCTATGCGATTTCAAATTATAGTACTGCTGACCCTTGAATAGATATTCAATAAATAAAGTTCAATAAATAAATAATACATTTGTCATATCATACATTTGAACCATTTATCAATTCGTCTTCCTACATCATTAATTATTTTTTTATGGGAGAATGAATAACAATAATAATAATCATCTTTATAGTCATATTGTGGTAGTTAGTGTAACCAGAGACGAAGAGGCGAAGCGAGAGAGTTTAATCCACCCAAAATCTGTTCACGTTAAGCAGATCATTAATTATTAAGCAAGTGAGAAGTTTTTTTGTGTGGGGGGCAATGAGAGTTTAGTCAAGATAAAAATGTATGACTATTTTGATATGTGATGCTTATTTGATCTCATACAAGTTCCGTAATGCTTAGGTTGTTATGAGTGTACTGATAGTGTGATGCACATGACATCCCAGCAACTTCCAGAAAAAACATTCTATATCAGAGTTGTCCCTGAGATGGTCTATGCATATTCATAAGACTAACAAGCATCTCACTCTCCATTGAATACAAGCGGTTGACATCAACACCCCTCATGGAATATTCAAAAAAAGTATTAAAATAACGAGATGTATCCACACGTCCAGAGGAATAGGCGGAAGCTTGATAGCCCACCGTTCTGCTCTGTGGACAACAAATCCCATTGCTAGGGCGGAGACACAAGCATCTCGTTATTATATCCAGTATCTCTGGTGTAACACAGAGACCTCATAATTGTATTGGCAAAACACTTGTTTTCACTTGATATGCAAGCTCTTCACAATAATTGTGCTTACATTTATCATAGGGTGGGAAATAGTAAGTAAATAGGACAATTCATTCCACTCCAAAAAAATACACAACACAACAGACAAATACTTAAACATTTGAAACTTTGTGTTTATTCATACTCCCTTTATAAAAATGATTCAGAACATGCACTTTTCTTTTTTTGCAAAAAAGTATTTCCCAAAATGGAAATATTGGCACAGTGCAAGGGCTCTCAGCTCTCCACTTTAACATTTGAATTAGGAAAAAAGCCAAATAAAATATACATATAGCTAATTTGAAAAAGGTAGCCAAGACAGGTGTCCTTCTCTTATTTCCCACCCACATGTAGTGGTATGTTTTGGCATACATGCTCAAACGCAAAATGGATGTCACTACAAATGATAGTTGTTTCTCCACCCCATTCACCCCCAAAATACCAACTGTCTCTGGTTTGAGATGTACCAGAACATCAGGCGAACACAAACCATCGATAGTAGGGAAACTAGGCTGACTAGATGACACACCATGACCTGACTTCAACGTAAAAACATATTAAAGGGACATTCTACTACAAAATAAAAAATACAGATGTTTTCAAACTACAAAAGCAGCCTAATGTCAAGATGAGTAAACATTCCACGCCCAAAATGAATGGAAAAGATAWGCACCGCAAATCTGGAAATGACATTTTTTCATTATTTTTCATTATCATTACTGTACATCTACAAAAACAGATGGGCCTGGGACGAGAACATCAAAATAACAATTTTATCATCTGACAAACTTTGATTTTGGAGTGTGTAATGTCCCTTGAATCAATACATTGAAGCAGCCTTTCCATACAACTTCAGCAACACTGAAAATAGATTATATTTCTTCTTCTGTGGAACATTGTCATCAACTGAGGAAATTAAGAACATTCATATAAAAACATACAGTAACTGAACCAATCAAAGTGCTGCTTAATTGTCTCTCCCAAACACAATAAAAACAGAACAACAGTTTTGTACACATTATGAAAATATAAACAATTGTTGTCAAATGTTCTCCCTCTCTGTATGCTCTCTATAGTATGGCAATAGTATTCCTCACACATACAATGGAGCAACAATTAAATAGTTCCTCGTAAAATACTGACTGGTCTTTCAACGGTTAAAGGGTTCTTTCAATGCCTTGTCCTGGAACACTCAACACTGAAAAACAATGAAAAAAACATTTCATATTTTAAGCAGTAACGCATAGTAAAATATATGGTGTGGGTAGGCCTACACTGTAGGCTAAGAACATGTCTGCACTGTTCACGGTTTTGACCACCAGATGAAGCTCAAGAGCCATTAAAGAGACAGGTGGATAAAAAGACAGAGAAAACCTCTGACTCCAGTTCTTGGTACCAGTCGTGACCCACAAACATCTCTTTACTATGGAAACATTTCACATACAAGCATCCATCTTGTGAGCAGTTTGGCAAGGGAAGCATACTCTTTACTCGCACAATATTTTTCTTGGTGTAGTAAGAAGGCACTTCAGATAGTTCTTCTAAGAATGCAGCTTAGAAGTCTCCCATTTCTTTGTGGAAGCAAAGATAACGTCATAGCACCGACATATGGCATATTTATACCGATACACATTTAAAAATAAAATAAAGGGACTCTCAATTACTGTGTCTTTTCCCATATTGCTCCTTCTTTTGAACATAGAATTATTTATAAAACATAACAACGTACAGCTGACAGTTGTAACATCAGATACAGCTGACATTGATTACCTCATTTGCATTTAGTGATGTTACAAGCTTCAAGTTACAAACTAATTTCAGCCTGTCTCCAGGGGGCACTAGCATCAGTTATGTCTGTAGGAGCTATATACTCAGTAATGGAGCAATAACTCCTATATCGTAATGTGTTATAGAAGATAACGCTGCATATACTAAGTCCGCTTTAAGAATGATCTATTGTAGATGTCAAATCCACTCGGAGCCCTTGCCGTCTCCCGACTTGCTGCTGCTATTGCTGCTGTTTCCCCTTCCGGCTTTGCTGGAGGTGTGCTTGGAGGCTTGCCGGTGCTTGCGATCACGATGGGGCTTGCTGGGGTTGTTGTGGCCCTGTTCATGGCTGTAGGCCTGCATGGCCGACTCCAACCGGTCCTGCGCCTGCCGAATCTCCCTCTGGAGGGCGCCACGAGCGTCCCTCACGCCACCCGASGATGGGAAGTTATCCTCATTGCTGGCGTACTGCCGCCTCTCCTCCTGGGCGATGTTGGCGCGGTTCTGTCGGCACGCCATCTTGCCGTTGCTCAGGTCGGTGAAGGGCAGCTGCCCATCGGGCGCCACAGTCGGCACCATCAGCGTTGGGGGCTTGACGGCGATGTTGTAGCCCGGCGGCGCTGACGGGGCGTTCCAGGAGTAGGGGTAGCTGCTGTAACCATCGCCCCCTACTACTCCTCCTCCGTCGCGGAATGTGGGTGGCCCCCCAGGACCGCCGCCACCCCCAAGGCCATACAGGTCCTCCTCGGAGAGCGGTCTCTGACGGGAGCGCAGGATGTCACAGATGGTGCCAACGCCCAGGTGGAGCATCTCCCACACGTTGAGCGCCAAGCAGAGCAGCGACACGGCATACATGATGAGCAGGAAGATGGTCTTCTCGGTGGGGCGTGACACAAAGCAGTCCACACTGTGCGGGCACGGCCGGCCCGAGCACACGTATATGGAGGGCACTGCCAGACCGTAGAGGGCGTACTGCCCCCCCAGAAAGGCCACCTCTAGCATGGAACGCGCCAGCAGCTGCAGCACGTAGATACGCATCAGCCCGTCCTCCTTGATGCGCTGGCGTCCGTCATGGCGCACCTTGCCTTTACCCTGGCACCCGCCGCCTCCAGCTCCTCCGCCACCCCTGCCTCCACCCCCGTCGCCTCCCCCCGTCTCGCTCTCCACCTCGGGAACCTCATAGATCATGGGGTCCTCCTCCTGGTCATCCTCGGCCTCCTCCATGCCCCGGTGTTGCCTTCTGGCCCCGAGGTAGAGCTTCCTAGGCTTGCGCTGGGACAGTCCTCCTCCCCCTCCTCCACCCTCAGCTCTCTCCTCGCGCCTGGCAATCTTGTTGACGGCGTAGCCCAGGTACATGAGCGACGGCGTGGCCACCAGGATGATCTGAAAGACCCAGAAGCGGACGTGTGAGAGCGGTGCGAATGCATCATAGCAGACGTTCTCGCAGCCCGGCTGGCCTGAGTTGCACACGAACTTGCTCTGTTCGTCGTAGTAGATGGACTCGCCGCCCACGGCGGTAAGGACGATGCGGAAGACGATGAGCACGGTAAGCCAGATCTTGCCCACGAAGGTAGAGTGGTTGTGGATTTCCTCCAGCAGGCGTGTCAGGAAGCTCCAGCTCATGGTGATGGGAGTCTGGGCGACAGAGAGAGAGAGAGGAACCTCCCTCCTCCTCACTTCTCACACACAGCCGTCTGTGGTAGAAAAGGAAGGGGGGTAGGGGAGGGTCAGGTGCTTAAATAGTGCTCAGGTTAATAGCGGGCACACACACACACACAGTCCATAAATACAATTGATTGACACATGAAAGCAATTCAAGATCAGGACAACAAAAGCTATTACTCCTTTCATATCAGCCTCATGTGGCATAAGGTGTGATGGGATAGCATTTATGTCAAATACAGAACATTGACAGGCCACAGGTGTTGCACAAGTGAAGTATTCAGAGAGGTATTAGCCTTGTGGGATAAGGTGTGATGGGAAAGCATTTATGTAAAATACATTGACAGGCCACAGGTGTTGCCACTAGGGATGTGGTCATGGACAATTTTGCATCGGTTTTCTGTTAAAACGATTAGGGGAAAAATCATAAAATTCCACATCAATTTACAATGCAGAAAAATGGTCCTATTATATATGTATGTATATATGGAAGCCAGGCTTCCCCAACAAATGGACCAATAACCAAAAAATACTAAAACATACAATAATTTATCTTTCGTCTCCCGGTGTTTCATCATTTTCCTTCAATTCGCAAGAGGCTGAATGTATCTCACCAGAAAAAGCGAGTGAAACAGCACCTCTGTCTCTGTATGTGTAGGCCATATAACTGATGCTGTCCGGTCAAAAAGAGTATGACATTGTTGCCGCCCGTGGCGTTGAATGCAAGGGAATCCAGCGAGCGTTTTTGGCCTCCCTTGATATTTAAAAAAATAATAATAATAGCCAATCAGCGTTGAGCTAAGCTGAGTGAGCTCAACTGTGAATGGTCCTGGTGCACCAAAATAGGTTCAAGGGAAGACAGTTTGGATTTGGCTTCACTCCAATCACATCACGTCGAGAGCAATACATCATTGACAGAAACAGCTTGAATTGTTGCATCTCGTTGTCCTCCGGTGGCTAGCTAGGTAGCTAAAATTGTCCCTTTCCTAAATTAGCCATGGATGGAGATAGGTATTTGGACTTTTGGTTTTAGTTAATTCTTCGTACTGACCAAAGATTAAAATGTAAATTCTGACCCAACCATAAATTCCTACATTGTACCCCTGGCCTGAAAGCTACTGATGACCGCTAGGGCCGGGCAGTGAAGTTATATCTACCGTAACCCTTTACAGACATAGAACGCAGCTACAGTAACATGTCATTAGCAAGAATATATAACTTTTCAGACAATTACAAAAAGTGCTGCATCAGGCACCCTTTAAGACAGTAGAATTCTGCGTAAAATGTTCTGTATTTTTTGCCTGACAACAATAAACATCACTGATTGATGTGCTGCTGTGGTTTTTTATTTATTCAGTTTTTTATGGTATGGTAGCTAGATGTGTTTTATTTCTACTAAATGTCTTGGTAGGTCACGGTATTTAAAAAGCTTTAATGTACTTTTTTAGGAGAGAGTGGTCTGAGCGAAGGCAACAGCCAAGCAGGCTGCTAGTAACTCGAGACTATTTGACTGACAGTTCTGGTTGCCTAGTGATGGACTTTAGATTCCAGTTAAGAAGCAGCATTCCTTTACAGACAAGTAAACTGTCCTTTCATATCACTAGAGACAACCTGGTCTCAGAGCATTTCGTATTATTATGTACGTCAATCCGAGATGCTCCATTTAGTATGATATGTTACGTTTCGTATATGGTATGTATTAATTTGTGGACGTTCATCACCCATTTCGTATGATATCTTACAAATTACAATTCAAATTATATTTTCTGAATTCGCTAAATGTACAATATGTTATGAATTTGCAAAACGTACTGTATGATAGGAATTTCCAAAATGTATGATATATTACCAATTCTAGCTAGGTGGCTAACTTTAGGTAGCTGGGTAACGTGAGCTAGGCTAGGGGTTAGGGGTTAAGGTTAGGAGTTAGCTTAAAGGGTTGTTAGGGGAAGGGTTAATGTTAGGATTAGGGGAAGGGTTAGCTAAAAGGGTTAAGGTTAGGTTTATGGGAAGGGTTAGCTTACATGTGGGAAGTGGTTTAAAAGTTGCTAATTAGCTAAAATGCTAAAGTTATCGGTGATGAGACTCAAACTTGCAACCTCTGGGTTGCTAGACATTTGCGTTATATGCCCCACCCCGACCAACCACCCTACTTTTGTTTTTGCCTTAAGTAACCATCTGTCTTATGTAACCATACCAAATGTAACATACAGTATCATACTAATTTGAGTGTTATTATGTTACGTCTCTGAAACCAGGCTGCCAGAAAAGGTTATGTGTCGGCAGCGTTTAAAAAAAMGCATTGTAAATTGGGTGGTTCAAGCCCTGAATACTGTTTGGCTGACAGCCGTGGTATATCAGACCACGTATACCACGGGTATGACAAAACATTTATTTTTACTGCTCTAATTACATTGGTAACCAGTTTATAATAGCAGTAAGGCACGGGGGGGTGTGGTATATGGCCAATATACCACACCCCCTCGGGCCTTATTGCTTAAGTGTAGCCTACCCTCACAGACAGACAAACATGCCGTACCCGAGGGGCTTTCAAGGGGCCACATTCCATTATAAGCGTAATCGATACAGGTAGCCTACTGTAATTTTAAATGAGACAGCCTGCCCCGTGCTCGCAAGACTGCAACAGACAGAAGACTGAACACATACTTGCATCATTAACGAAGAGACTGAGAAGGCAGTCCAGCACGAGAGAAAGGCAGAAGCATGCACAAGTGTGCTAATATGTTTTGGTCATCTGCATTTCGCAATGTCTTGTCTTGCATGCCTTGCAAATTCACCAAGTAGCCTAAAGTTCACCTCTTCCTCTCTGGTTTTTATTTGAATTACACAACTTCCCTATCAGCTATAAGACGGAAAATAATATGTTTTGTGATAACTGAACTGCGATTTAAATGAAGTGGGGGAGCGTTCTTAACGTTAAGGTTCCCAACTTCGTGTAAACTCACAGTCCTAGTTGCCACAAGTGAAGCGTTCGGAGGTAAACATATGACACAGTGGTCATCCAGGTGATGTGAAATTCAGTACCTTTCAGTGAGTTGGGTTGGATCAGAAATTTCCACTACAAATAAGGATATGAGATAAAAACGGAAAACAAAGACAAACGATCCTGGAACATATCCCTGTATGCCGTCCAGACAGGGTGGTGATGGATTTGGCACTTTGTTCTCTTCTGTAAATGTGTGTGTGCGCGTGCATGTGTGCGTGCATGTGCTGCAGGCTACGTTGGAGTCCCACATTTTTCAACTGTTCCCCCCCCACCAACCGAAAGACAGGGGCAGCATATTGTGCACCTTTCCATTATAGACACATGCTTACAATTACCCAGGGCGGAGTGCACGCCATATGTCATGGCCATGTGGAAAAATGTACAGACCACCCCTCTGAATCATAGAGAAATTCCACTCCACTAAAATGTATGTACACACACCTACTCCTTTCCACAAGCATACACCAGTGTTTCCCCTTGGATTATTTTAGACTCCGAACGACTATGAGAAGATCACTTCTGATGACTTTTTTTGAAAAGACTAATGAAAATGTAATTATGTTGAACCCATCTTAAATATAAGTAATGTGTGCCACTGCACTGTAGGGAGATGATGAGTAGCAAGCGGTGGCTGTGAGCTCTTGGCACTCATTCCTGCCACTGCTCGCTCTGTTTGCTAAAAATATACAGTACCAGTCAAAAGTTTGGACACACCTACTCATTCAAGAGTTTTTCTTTATTTTGACTATTTTCTACATTGTAGAATAATAGTGAAGACATCAAAACTATGAAATAACACATATGGAATCATGTAGTAACCAAAAAACAAATCAAAATATATTTTATAATTTGAGATTCTTCAAAGTAGCCACAATTTGCCTTGATGACAGCTTTGCACACTCTTCGTATTCTCTCATCCATTTGCAATTATGTTAGCACAGCTGAAAACTGTTGTTCTGATTAAATAAGAAATTAAACTGGCCTTCTTTAGACTAGTTGAGTATCTGGAGCATCAGCATTTGTGGATTCGATTACAGGCTCAAAATGGCCAGAAACAAAACACTTTCTTCTGAAACTCGTCAGTCTATTCTTGTTCTGAGAAATGAAGAAACTGAAGATCTCGTACAACGCTGTGTACTACTCCCTTCACAGAACAGCACAAACTGGCCCTAACCAGAATAGAAAGAGGAGTGGGAGGCCCCGGTGCACAACTGAGCAAGAGGACAAGTACATTAAAGTACATTAGAGTGTTTGAGAAACAGACGCCTCACAAGTCCTCAACTGGCAGCTTCATTAAATAGCATCCGCAAAACACCAGTATCAACGTCAATAGCGAAGAGGCGACTCCGGGATGCTGGCCTTCTAAATCATAGCTCTATGTGACTAAACATGCCAAATGGCATAAAGATGCATTGTCTTACGTTAGTTAGCGTGTCGATTCAGCCTGCACTGATCTGTCTTGTAGCTCGAAAAGGGTAAATGGATAGCTCGAAAGTAGTTTGGTTACAACTATCTGTCCAACGTTTCAAAAATATTACTTAGGTGACATCGCCTAATGAACCCCATTTCATCCTTAAAACAGGCTTAATTAATCAAAGCTTTTTATTAGTCTTATGGTTTGGGGGTAGAAGCTGTTTAGAAGCCTCTTGGACTTGGTGCTCCGGGACCGCTTGCCGTGCGGTAGCAGAGAGAACAGTCTATGACTAGGGTGGCTGGAGTCTTTGAATTTTTTTAGGGCCTTCCTCTGACACCGCTTGGTATAGAGGTCCTGGATAGCAGGAAGCTTGGCCCCGGAGATGTACTGGGCCGTACGCACTACCCTATGTAGTGCCTTGAGGTCGGAGGCCGAGCAGTTGCCATACCAGGCARTGATGCAACCCGACAGGATGCTCTCGATGGTGCAGCTGTAAAACCTTTTGAGGATCTGAGGACCCATGCCAAATCTTTTCAGTCTCCTGAGGGGGAATAGGTTTTGTCGTGCCCTCTTCACGACTGTCTTGGTGTGTTTGGACCATGATAGTTTGTTGGTGATGTGGATGCCCAGGAACTTGAAGCTCTCAACCTGTTCCACTACAGCCCCGTCGATGAGAATAGGGGTGTGCTCAGTCCTCCTTTTCCTGTTGTCCACAATCATCTCCTTTGTCTTGATCACGTTGAGGGAGAGGTTGTTGTCCTTGCACCATACGGTCAGGTCTCTGACCTCCTCCCTATAGGCTGTCTCATCGTTGTCGGTGATCAGGCCTACCACTGTTGTGTCATCGGCAAACTTAATTATGGTGTTGGAATCGTGCCTGGCCGTGCAGCCATGAGTGAACAGGGAGTACAGGAGGGGACTGAACACGCACCCCTGAGGGGCCCCCGTGTTGAGGCTCAGCATGCGGATGTGTTGTGACCTACCCTCACCACCTGGGGGCGGCCTGTCAGGAAGTCCAGGATCCAGTTGCAGAGGGAGGTGTTTAGTCCCAGGGTCCTTAGCTTATTGATGAGCTTTGAGGGCACTATGGTGTTGAACGCTGAGCTTTAGTCAATGAATAGGGATCTCACATAGGTGTTCCTTTTGTCCAGGTGGGAAAGGGCAGTGTGGAGTGCAATGGAGATTGCATCATCTGTGAATCTGTTGGTGCGGTATGCAAATTGGAGTGGGTCTAGGGTTTCTGGGATAATGGTGTTGATGTGAGCCATGACCAGCCTTTCAAAGCCTTTCATGGCTACAGACATCAATGCTACGGGTCAGTAGTCATTTAGGCAGGTTACCTTAGTGTTCTTGGGCACAGGGACTATGGTGGTCTGCTTGAAACATGTTGGTATTACAGACTCGGACAGGTTGAAAATGTCAGTGAAGACACTTGCCAGTTGGTCAGCGCATGCTCGGAGTACACATCCTAGTAATCCGTCTGGCCCAGTAGCCTTGTGAATGTTGACCTGTTTAAAGGTCTTACTCACATCGGCTGCGGAGAGCGTGATCACACAGTCATCCGGAACAGCTGATGCTCTCATGCATGTTTCAGTGTTACTTGCCTCGAAGCGAGCATAGAAGTTATTTAGCTCGCCTGGTAGGCTCGTGTCACTGGGCAGCTCTCGGCTGTGCTTCCCTTTGTAGTCTGTAATAGTTTACAAGCCCTGCCACATCCGACGAGCGTCGGAACCGGTGTTGTACGATTCGATTTTAGTCCTGTATTGATGCTTTGCCTGTTTGATGGTTCGTCGGAGGGCATAGCGGGATTTCTTGTAAGCTTCCGGGTTAGCGTGCCGCTCCTTGAAAGCGGCAGCTCTACCTTTTAGCTCAGTGTGAATGTTGCCTGTAATCCACGGCTTCTGGTTGGGGTATGTACATACAGTCACTGTGGAGATGACGTCCTCGATGCAGTTATTGATAAAGCCAGTGACTGATGTGGTGTACTCCTCAATGCCATCGGAGGAATCCCGGAACATATTCCAGTCTGTGCTAGCAAAACAGTCCTGTAGTTAAGCATCTGCTTCATCTGACCACTTTACAATACATCTGTAAATAATTTTTATGTGTTTTGGTTAGGGAAGTCTTAGTCGCACCATTTCACATCTAGCTAAGAAGTTGTGTTCTTCAATGAGCAGTATTTCTGAAGTTTGACAATGTGCACAAAAGCTAGCATACTTTGTCCAACATTAGCTTGCTACTGAGCCAGTCACTGAAACGATGCTGTTAACCGGGAACCGGCTACCTACTTAAAAGCCAGCTAGCAAGCTACTGTAGTTGTGCTGCTAACATTATTATCAGTTTTCATGCAGCCTCCAGAGTCAGCTGCATTGCTCAGCTGACACAATAATGSTCACTTAAACAGTATAAGCAGCAAGCTAAGTAGCAAGCTAAGCAGCAAGCTAAAGCAGCAGGTAGAGCTAGCTAACTAACTAACATTAGCTATGTCAGTAAGCGAGCTACAATAGTAAGCTAAAAAGCTGATGAAGTGGTGACCGACRTCCTTGCACAGAATTTTTGCAGRAGAAGTACAGCGCTTTTGTTTGTTTTTTCTTAAACGATTAAATCACTGTTACAACATTTGTAATAATTTAACTAGTTATTCTGCCTATTTCATGGAGAGTCATGTGAGAGCGCAGTGATATCATAAATTAGGAACCATTTTCATTTTTGAATGTCGGACGCTTGTGAATCCTAACACTTTGAGTTCCACAGGGGAGACGCTATACGGACACGCTGTGTGCCCAATTTGATGACGTACACTATATATACAAAAGTATGTGGACACCCCTTCAAATTAGTGTATTTGGCTATTTCAGCCATACCCGTTGCTGACAGGTGTATAAAATCAAGCACACAGCCATGAAATCTCCGTAGACAAATGCCCTTACTGAAGAGCTCAGTGACATTCAACATGGTACCGTCATAGGATGCCACCTTTCCAACACGTCAGTTTGTCAAATTTCTGCCCTGCTAGAGCTGCCTCGGTCAACTGTAAGTGCTGTTATTGTGAAGTGGAAACATCTAGGAGCAAAAACGGCTCAGCCGCGGAGTGGTAGGCCACACAAGCTCACAGAACGGGACCGCAGAGTGCTGAAGTGCGTAGAACATATAAATTGTCTTTCCTCGGTTACAACACTCACTACCGAGTTCCAAACTGCCTCTGGAAGCAACGTCAGCACAATAACTGTTCGTCGGGAGCTTCATGAAATGGGTTTCAATGGCCGAGCAGCCTAAGATCGCCATGCGCAATGCCAAGTGTTGACTGGAGTGGTGTAAAGCTCGTCGCTATTGGACTCTGGAGCAGTGGAAACGTGTTCTCTGGAGTGATCAATCACGCTTCACCATCTGGCAGTCTGATGGACTAATCTGGGTTTGGCAGATGCCAGGAGAACGCTACCTGCCGAATGCATAGTGCCAACTGTAAAGCTTGATGGAGGAGGAATAATGCTTTTGGGCTGTTTTTTATGGTTCGGGCTCGGCCCCTTAGTTCCAGTGAAGGGAAATCTTAATGCTACAGCATACAATGACATTCTAGACGATTCTGTGCTTTCAACTTGGGGAAAACGTTTGGGAAAAGCCCTTTCCTGTTTGAGCATTACAATGCCCCCGTGCACAAAGCGAGATGCATACAGAAATGGTTTGTCGAGATCGATGTGGAAGAACTTGACTGGCCTGAACAGAGCCCTGACCTCAACCCCATCGAACACCTTTGGGATGAACTGGAACACTGACTACGAGCCAGGCCTAATCGCCCATCATCAGTGCCCGACCTCACTGATGCTCTTGTGGCTGAATGGAAGGAAGTCCCCGTAGCAATGTTCCAACATCTAGTGAAAAGCCTTCCCAGAAGAGTGGAGTCTGTTATAGCAGTAAAGGAGGGGACCAACTCCATATTAATGCCCATGATTTTGGAATAAGATGTTCAACAAGCAAGTGTCCACATACTTTTGGTCATGTAGCCTATGTCACGCAGCGAGAGTCGAATGGAGACAAACAAATTCAGTTCAGTCAATYGTCCTGATGAGCCCTTCAAGGCTAGTTAGTAGGCTATGCGTGTGGCTAGAAACTTCAACGAGAACTTGAAACTTGTCTGACAAAGTTTTGACTACGGAAAATGTTCTGAGTTATTCCGTTTATTTAACCTTTATTTAACTAGGCAAGTTTTACAAGTTTTAACTAGCGCCATGCTGCTGTTGTGCCAGCACAATCTAGCTAGCTGGGAAGGGCTCATCAGGACTGAATGAAACAAATATTCTTCTTCTTCACCTAGCTCAATGGTCTCCACTCGACATATGTCATCAATTTAGGTACCAGGAGTGACTCCATCTGACGTTAGACAATGATAAGATGAGTACACTATATGAATTGAGCCTTCTGTTTTTATAGATGATGTTGTCTGTAGAAAAAACAGAACCGTAGTCAGCTGCCAACGTGGCTTTTTATGGTCTAAAATATATGGACGAGAATAAGACCTAAATTCAGAACTTTTGAAAACAGGCACCCAACAGAATTCCATATTTAACATTTGATGCCTCCAGAAATGCCTTCCAAGTTGTTATCTGGAACACATTTGTTGTGTTAACGCACACAATCATCAAAACACACACATGTGCGCGAAAAGGGAAATGCACGGATGCACATACATTTACATTTACATTTAAGTCATTTAGCAGACGCTCTTATCCAGAGCGACTTACATACAAACCAGCCTTTAATTCATATCAGACTAGTGTCAATCAAACAATTACAGTTGAAGCCTGCACCAGTCTTCTGTAGTCATATTGTTGACAGGGTTTGGATTAATAGAGCAGCTTGAAACATGACTTAACAACTCTGGCTCACCAGGAGAAAGCCAAGACCGTGTCAAAGAACATTGTTGAAAGATAGTAACTTATCCTAACATCAATAGCAAAAAGTTCTTAGAAATAATGTTCAAACTTTTTTCCCATAATAAATTTGAAAAAACATAAATCTAATCTAAATAACCTTTAGTTTGTAAGACCTCAGGCTGCTGGGCTCAGATCCATAAGAATGAATATAGACAAATGGACCCTTGGGCAGGCTGAATCATATCAAGACTTGAAAGAGGGGGTTGAGGCACTGCTATTACTGGAGTTTCAGTCAACTCAGAAATGAAAGGTGCACTGTATGTTATCTTGCTAGCCCCCAGCAGGTTAGCCTCCTTGCCTCAGGTGTTCTAGCAGGAATATKACATTTTGATTTGTGAAGCTGAACACAACATCTTCCCCACTGTGTGCTCGCTTGGACAAAGGCAAATCCATTTGGAGAACAAGCGCCATTGAGGATATATTTTTCTTGTTACTCTCATCCCTATTCCCGAGAATGGAAGTTATCCATAAATAGAGAGATCCATATACACTGAGTATACCAAACACTAGGAACACCTTCCTGATATTGAGTTGCAGCCCTCCTCTTCTTTTGCCCTCAGAACATACTCAATTTGTCGGGGCATGGACTCTACAAGGCGTCGAAGGCGTTCCACAGGGATGCTGGCCCATGTTGACGCCAATGATCCCACGCTTGTGTCAAGTTGCCTGGATGTCCTTTGGGTGGTGGACCATTCTTGATTCACACGGGAAACTATTGAGCATGAAAAACCCAGCAATGTTGYAGTTCTTCACACAAACCGGTGCTCCTGGCACCTGTCTGCCCATTTCCCCTCTAAATGGCACACATACACAATCCGATTGTCTCAAGGCTTAAAAGTCCTTCTTTAACCTGTCTCCTCCCATTCATCTACACTGATTGAAGTGGACTTAACAACTGACATCAATTAGGAATCATAGCCATTTAACATCCAAAAAGAAAAGCGAGAGATTTTGAGAGAGAACAAAAATGGCTTCATGAAAGGGATGTTAAAGTTGCTCTATTTATCAATTACACTTGCAAATAACCCTAAAGGTCAACAATATATCTACAGTAGTAAACTGTATAGGCTGTACATTTTTTGGAATGCTGTTGGAAGCTATAAAGTTTCTTATGTACAGCGACTGGCCGTCCTGACCAACTTCAGTGTATACAAACAGCAGTGTCTTTCTGCTTCAGGATTGGTGTTTGTTGTTGGAGGTTGAAAACAAAGCGTAAACAAGAACCCTTACTTAATGTCGCTGCAACAGATATTTTTTGTTTTAAAAAAATTATATGGTGTGAAAGTAATTACAGGGGGCAATCAAACAAGCTAAGCGTCAGTATAGAGACAAAGTAGAGTCGCAATTCAACGGCTCAGACACAAGAGGTATGTGGCAGGGTCTACAGTCAATCACGGATTACAAAAAGAAAACCAGCCCCGTCGCGGACCAGGATGTCTTGCTCCCAGACAAACTAAACAACTTCTTTGCCCGCGTTGAGGACAATACAGTGCCACTGACACGGCCCCCTACCAAAACCTGCGGGCTCTCCTTCACTGCAGCCGACGTGAGTAAAACATTTAAACGTGTTAACCCTCGCAAGGCTGCAGGCCCAGACGGCATYCCCAGCCGCGTCCTCAGAGCATGCGCAGACCAGCTGGCTGGTGTGTTTACGGACATATTCAATCAATCCTTATACCAGTCTGCTGTCCCCACATGCTTCAACAGGGCCACCATTGTTCCTGTTCCCAAGAAAGCTAAGGTAACTGAGCTAAACGACTACCGCCCCGTAGCACTCACTTCCGTCATCATGAAGTGCTTTGAGAGACTAGTCATCATGAAGTGCCTTGAGAGACTAGTCAAGGACCATATCACCTCCACCCTACTTGACACCCTAGACCCACTCCAATTTGCTTACCGCCCCAATAGGTCCACAGACGACGCAATCGCAACCACACTGCACACTGCCCTAACCCATCTGGACAAGAGGAATAACTATGTGAGAATGATGTTCATCGACTACAGCTCAGCATTTAACACCATAGTACCCTCCAAACTTGTCATCAAGCTTGAGACCCTGGGTCTCGACCACGCCCTGTGCAACTGGGTACTGGACTTCCTGACGGGCCACCCCCAGGTGGTGAGGGTAGGTAACAACATCTCCACTCCGCTGATCCTCAACACTGGGGCCCCACAAGGGTGCGTTCTGAGCCCTCTCCTGTACTCCCTGTTCACCCACGACTGCGTGCCACACACGCCTCCAACTTAATTATCAAGTTTGCAGACGACACTACATGGTAGGCTTGATTACCAACAACGACGAGACGGCCTACAGGGAGGAGGTGAGGGCCCTCGGAGTGTGGTGTCAGGAAAATAACCTCACACTCAACGTCAACAAAACAAAGGAGATGATCGGGGACTTCAGGAAACAGCAGAGGGAGCACCCCCCTATCCACATTGACGGAACAGTAGTGGAGAGGGTAATACATTTTAAGTTCCTCGGCGTACACATCAGGACAAACTGAATTGGTCCACCCCACAAGACAGCGTGGTGAAGAAGGCACAGCAGGGGGCTCTTTCAACCACAGGAGGCTGAAGAAATTCGGCTTGTCACCAAAAGCACTCACAAACTTTTACAGATGCACAATCGAAAGCATCCTGTCGGGCTGTATCACCGCCTGGTACGGCAACTGCTCCGCCCACAACCGTAAGCTCTCCAGAGGGTAGTGAGGTCTGCACAACGCATCACCGGGGCAAACTACCTGCCCTCCAGGACACCACACCACCCGATGTCACAGGAAGGCCATAAAGATCATCAAGGACCACAACCACCCGAGCCACTGCCTGTTCACCCCGCTATCATCCAGAAGGCGAGGTCAGTACAGGTGCATCAAAGCAGGCCAGGACTGAAAAACAGCTTCTATCTCAAGGCCATCAGACTGTTAAACAGCCACCACTAACATTGAGTGGCTGCTGCCAACATACTGACTCAACTCCAGCCACTTTATTAACAATGTAAAAATTGATGAAAAAAATGTATCACTAGCCACTTTAAACAATGCCACTTCATACAATGTTTACATACTCTACATTACTCATCTCATATGTATATACTGTACTCGATACCATCTACTGCATCTGCCATCTTGATGTAATACATGTATCACTAGCTACTTTAAACAATGCCACTTTTATATGTTTACATACCCTACATTACTCATCTCATATGTATATACTGTACTCGATACCATCTACTGCATCTTGCCTATGCCGTTCTGTACCATCACTCATTCATATATTTTTATGTACATATTCTTCATTCCTTTACACTTGTGTGTATAAGGTAGTTGTTGTGAAATTGTTAGGTTAGATTACTCGTTGGTTATTACTGCATTGTCGGGAACTAGAAGTACAAGCATTTCGCTACACTCGCATTAACATCTGTCAACCATGTGTATGTGACAAATAACATTTGATTTGATTTGGGGGATGAGTCCCCCTAAATGCAACAAAGTCACACTTTGGGGGGGGGGTCTCTAAATAATGCTAATTGAACTATTCCCCTATTTGCTTAAAATGCTTTTTGTACTGCTACAGTGGTAAATATAAAAAATAAAAGATTATTCCAAATTAAACAAAATACCCTCAGATCAGTTTCACGATTGACATTTTTCTTCTTCATGTGGCTGCACATCCTGGGACAGTCCGGCATTTCAGGACCTTTTCAGGTGTCCAAACTTTTCCTTCTACAAAAAAGGTCCTTTTGCCAGCAAGACGCCTCAATTCATTCAGGCTACAAAAAGTGCAATCGCCGAATGTCATTACACTTTTTGGTGTTTTGTAACAGATGTCTTCTTTCCATTCATCAAATGGCGCAGGCTCCCTGTTTGGATGCTGGAATTATTTTGGAGTGGACGAACAAATGCAGATACCCTATGTTTTGCAGTGATTGTTTGACAATAACATCAAAACATGCCTTAGTCATGCCACATTTTTTACTGTTAAATGACATGTCTTTACTAATAAAAATAGGAGGTCACGTGAAAAAAATACGAGACCTCCGGAATGTCACAGTATAATTCGCACTCCGGTAATAGGCTTTTATGATATTTCAGGTATTTCTAAGCCGGTGGCTATTCTTAAAAAACCATGAGGAAATCAAAATTATCGCTATGAATTGTTACATAGAGCACCTGTAAGACAATGATCCTGCGAGGCAGAATGAAGGACAGGAGGAATAGGCCTAAATTCCAGAGGAATTACTGAGGAGAGAGAAATGAACTTGACGACCAGAATTGTCACCTTGACCATGGCTACCGGTTCTACCTAAAGGCTCCCCAGAGCTTCACACACCCAACATGCTTCTCCATTTCTTCAACTACATTCATTTCCCTGAGTGTCTAACTGTCTATGTAGTGGTTTACTGCAGATCAAATCTGCAGACACTTCATCCCCCTAACAACCAATTAGAGCGATTCAAACCCGATCTGGACTGGTGAAATATTGAGCGCTCCGCTTGCCTAGAAGGTTTCAGCAAAATGTCTGGCCCAGCTGATTAGCTTGTTTACAAAGGCATTGTTCTCAAGTTCATCACCTCACTACTCAATCTCTGTGCAGTAAAAACGTTACAGTTTCTTATGTTACTATTCTATTGTAAAGCCCTCAGATTAATTATCCTTTAACTCGATCAGACTTTGTCCTTCAAGGTGATTTGCAAAATAACTMAAAATAAAAGGGGTATTTAAGCAACAGTGTAGATGTCAGTGCAGCAATTTAAACAGTAAATAAATGGGTTCAAGGAATTCAAATGGTCTCTACTTGGAAACAAACAGGTCATTTGTGGATTGTGATCTGCAGAGGAATAGTTGTCTGAAGCTGACAAAGCCTTATGACAGACCATTTCGTTCAAGACCAGCAAGTACAGTAAATATATACTGAACAAAAATATAAATGCAATACGCAACAATTTCAACGATTTCTACTGAGTTACAGTTCATATAAGGAAACCAGTCAATTGAAATAAATTCATTAGCCCTAATCTATGGATTTCACATGACTGGGGCAGGGGCACAGCCATGGGTGGGCCTGGGAGGGCATAGGCCCACTCACTGGGAAGCCAGGCCCAGCCAATCCGGATTAGTTTTTCCCCACAAAAGGGCTTTATTACAGACAGAAATACTCCTCAGTTTCATTAGCTGCCCGGGTGGCTGGTCTCAGACGATCCCGGAGGTAAACAAGCCGGATGTGGAGGTCCTGGGCTAGCGTGGTTACACGTGGTCTGCGGTTGTAAGACCGGTTGGACGTACTGACAAATTCTCTGAAATTTCGTTGGAGGCGGCTTATGGTAAAGAAATTAACATTAAATTATCTGGCAACAGCTCTGGTGGACATTCCTGCAGTCATCATGCCAAWTGCACGCTCCCTCAAAACTTGAGACATCTGTGGCATTGTGTTGTGTGACATAACTGCACATTATAGAGTGACCTTTTATTGTCCCCAGCACAAGGTGCACCTGTGTAATGATCATGCTGTTTAATCAGCTTCCTGTCAAGTGGATGGCTTGTCTTGGCAAAGGAGAAATACTCAATAACAGGGATGTAAACACATTTGTGCACAATATTTGAGAGAAATAAGCTTTTTTTTAAGTATGTAACATTTCTGGGATGTTTTATTTCAGCTCATGAAACATGGTACCAACACTTTAGATGTTGCGTTAATATTTTTGTTCAGTATATTTTTGCATTGCATGCAATAGTGTTGTTAGCGGTCATGGAAAGATCTTGGGGAAGTGAGGACTTGGCTGGGAGGTAGGAGCATATTAGTTTTGAGTTTGACATGCCAAATTGACATCACTGAGGCATGCCCCGAAGCAAAGGCAATACATTTGTCAGATTGCGGCAAGGGGAGAGAGTTGGACAACATCAGCATAATATTGACGAGAGAAGCTGCAATAACAAATCACACAGCCTAGGGATCCATTTGCAATAACAAAAAGAGGGGGGCAAGCACAGAACCCTGAGGTACACAAAGTTGTTTTTAACTGTTACTGAGTGTTCCAGTGCTACTGTTTAGTATTAGTGTCAGTATAGTATAGTATTAGTGCTACAGCTGGTGGTAAAAGGGACTAGGATCAGGGGGAGAGAATGATTTGAGAGACTGGTTGCAGATAAGTGGTGACCAATGGTAGTGGGACCACGTAAGCCTATCACTTTTCTCTCTGTATTTTTCATCCTCTCCCTTTCTATCCAGGTACAGTTACTCACCTACCCTTTTAGTAATGAGAGCAAATACAAGCAAATAGAAGCTGGATGCCCTTGCATGCCCTGCGTGTGTGAAACCTGAGTGTGTGGAGAGATTAGCCACTGTGGAAAGGAAGGGCAAACAGGGGGACCTCAGGGCTAGGGAGTGCAGGTGTGTTAAAAAGATGAGGACACTGATGCCTGAGTCAACACCTTAACGTTGTGTAACCCTCTGTGTTCAGGTGCAGGAGAAACCGCAAAGGAGATTCTCTCAGGACTGGAATATGAAGGTGTCTGTCAAAGTGTTGGTAATAACTTTTCAGTACATATCGCCCCGAGACCCCTGTTAACTCGTACCATGGTAGGTGTGATAAAAAAAAATATGGGAAAAACCTTTATCTGGATAAAGTCTCTAGTGGTGTGTTAATCCTGTGGGATGAGTTATGAAAGAGGCAACTCAGACAAAATATACAGATGGGGCCCTTAGGTACACAGGTGTGATACAAAGTGTGGGGAGAATGATATCTGACTTAATGTCCTGAGTACACCCCTATGATGTGTGTTTGTATGTTGCAGTGGGAGAGGGGAAGGTAGACATGCCAGTCTCAGCCTTAGGTGTGTGCACAGAGATATGGGCAGTGAGGCTTGGATTGCCACTAGGGACTGTACCCAATTGGTGACACGACATCATAACGAACCAAACCATACCATAGGGTGCGGACAGATGGGTGAGGAGAGAATGGGTATCTACAAGGACACGAGACCACTTTTTGGTGCATAAGCAAAATGCTGTGCCAGTGGCAAGTGTGACAACACAACAGGCAAGACAGATGACAACACACATCATCACGATCATGATAATCATCAGAGACCAAAGTCGCCTGAATCAAGAGTCATGGACTTTGTTCCTTCCCATACAGGCAAAAAAAGAAAGAGTGACGACATCACAAGGGAGAGAAAGAGAGTGTGAGAGAAACAGAGAAAGGAAGGAGGATAATGAGAGGGAGGGCAAGGGAGGGCAGAGGAGAGAAACGGAATATGTCAGCATGGTAAAGGAGGAAGAGAATCCAGGGCTGTGTCCTCGACCTCGCTACGATGCTCTGAGCAGCTAGCAGGCAATGGATAACCACACACACACAGGCTTCCATGCATACATACACACATTCATGGAGGAGAGATTGTCACAATGCACTGACGATTCAAAGGAGACAGGTCCGTTTGGCTCCAGAAAAACCAACAAATGTCTGTGAGAGATTTGAGAAATGTTTGTTTTACTCATACCCTTTTGTCTACCACACTGCTGAATAGGCTAGTGGCCAATACTCAACAAGGTATTTCATTTTTTAGATAACCTACCAGATGTATAACAAAGCACAACCATGTTTTTCCATATCTCTAAGGTCTCCCATATGAAATGGGTGGTTGTCYCAAAATATTTTACTGCAAAAGTGGTTAAATTGATAGATATTGTGACACACCCTTGTAACTCAAAAAGTGCAGAATAATTCCTGGCTGGAAGGGAGTGGTCCACCTAAGCTCATGTAACCCAAAATTGCAAGCTCTGATATTGCATAAATGTGGAATACAAGTAGTCTGTCTTCTTCCCTACTGTACATACACAAAAACACATTATCTTAATGCATCTTGGAAATATAGAACTGTAAACACACAGAGGCAATAGTCGGAAATATCAACAATGAATTTTTATGATGAATGTAAACTTCACTTTTTGGTTGCTGTTCAATAGGCAACTTTACAAGTCAAATTTCCTCAGTGCTGTATGGTCTGCCTGACAAAAATGAATACAGTTACACATGTTTTTTTAATGTTGTGACTCATACACTGGAAACTGTCATTTTTTCCAGTCAAAGGTTCCACTGCGGATTTTATATATTTAGCCCCTAGTCTTGCAATTATGTTAGAGGGCCCGCCCAGATTTGACTCCAAATCCAATATGGCTGCCACATTACCATTAAATGGTGGTTTAATCACTGGTTTAATCACTTGTATATGTACACGTTTTAAATGAGAGACCCCACTGGGCACACCACGTCATAATTGGGTCATATTTTGTTGAGACATGAATCAATGAGATTACAACCTATATTATTAACACACTCAAAAAGACAGCCAAAAGTTAGTTGAATTTACAATGTGTTATCACTATGCTTTGAACCATCTAGAAGCACAACCTAATTCCAACGGAAAAACAAGGTCTGATTTTTGGTTTAATTGTCACCTAATGTCACGCCCTGGCCTTAGTATTCTTTGTTTTCTTTATTATTTTAGTTAGGTCAGGGTGTGACATGGGGAATGTTTGTGTTTTGTCTCGTTTTGGGTGGTTATATGGTAAATGGGGTGTTGGGTTTAGTGTATGGGTTTGTGTTGAGTGAATGTTTCTAGGTATGTCTATGGTTGCCTGAGTGGTTCTCAATCAGAGACAGATGTCTTTCATTTGTCTCTGATTGGGAGCCATATTTAAGGCAGCCATAGGCATCATGCGTTTGTGGGTAATTGTCTGTGTCTATGTTGCATGTTTGCACTTAGTCTTTGATAGCTTCACGTTCGTCTGTTTGTTGTTTTGTTTCGTTGTCCTTCTTCTAATAAAGAGAAGATGTATTTTCCACACGCTGCGCCTTGGTCCTCTCTCTCTCCCATTGACGATCGTGACACCTAAATAACAATCACTGCACTTTCAACCATTTAAGTCAGTGACTCAGATGGAACTTTCCAAGCAGATACATCTCCTTTAAAATCTGATATTTGGTAATACAGTAAAAATAACCTAAAGTTAAGACTATCTTACAAACTAATGTAACATTCAATCTTACCACATCCGTGGCCACATTTTGAGGTTACTGTAACTATAAATGCCTTCTTATGTAATCATATAAGGCGTGCATGTTCAAGATAGCATGCATAGGTCATCGCACGACCGTGGAGATCTTCACAATTACTGTAATGATCTGCGCAGAATCTCAAACGGCATTGATCACTCGCACCATGTTCTTTTAATGTAATCTTAACTGCAATCCAGGTATTTTAGTTCCACTAACTAGATGAAGCACAGCGATAACACAAAATATCTGTATTCCCTTTTGAACTTTAGTGTGCTTTTAAACCCATTCTTTAACTTTTATTTTTGGTTGAGTTGGAGATGTGAATCCAATATATCATTTGTTAATTTGTTGACAATTTATTGTATTTCAAACGTGATATTGAAGAGTGTTTGGTTGTCAACGCAACCAAATATCAACATTTGAAGGAGATGTATCTTATGCTTGGATAGTTCCATCTATGCCACTGAGTCTGGTTTTAATTCCAGTTTGTCTACAAATTAATCATGTATATGTTGGATTCACGTCTCCATCTCAACCAAAAATCTAAATTAAAGAATAGGACTAAATTAAATCAAACTTTCAATTCACTAGTCAGTGGCACAGATGGAACTATCCAACCAAAGGACATATCTCCTTCAAATGTTGATATTTGGTTGTGCTTACAACCAAACACAATTCAATATCACTAAATATCATTACATTTGAAATCAACCGGAGCTTGAAACCCTAGGTGTATTGTATTGTCTATTATTTGTTGAATTCTGTCTTGAATTTATTCAACTGTCACACCCTGGCCATAGAGAGGCTTTTTTTCTCTATTTTGGTTAGGCCAGGGTGTGACTAGGGTGGGCATTCTAGTTTCTTTATTTCTATGTTTTCTATTTCTTTGTGTTTGGCCGGGTGTGGTTCTCAATCAGAGGCATAGAACATAGAATACAAATCATCACTGGGAAGTCAACTTCCCACAAACACAGTGTTATGGGGTGATACGCACGGTGTCTCGAGTGAGCATTCACAGGCCGGTGTGCTCTGTGCCAGCGTCCCGCATTTGCCGGGTGGAAGTGGGCATCCAGCCAGAACGGGTAGTGCCAGCTCTGCGCTCGAGACCTCCAGTGTGCCTCCACGGCCCAGTGTATCCGGTGCCTCTGCCTAGGACAGGGCCTCCTGTATGTCTCTCCAGCCTGGTGAGTCCTGTGCCTGCGCCTAGAACTAATCCTCCCGAGCCCTGTGGCAGCTCAACGTACCAGACTGCCCATACGTCTCCTCCCTCCAGTGATGATCCATGGCACRAAGCCTCCAGTGATGATCCATGGCACGAAGCCTCCAGTGATGATCCATGGCAAGAAGCCTCCAGTGATGATCCATGGCACGAAGCCTCCAGTGAGGAGTCATGGCACGAAGCCTCCAACAAAGGCCTCCAGTCCGGAGCCTCCAGCGACATTCTCCAGTCCGGGGCCCGCAACGAGGGTGCCCAGTCCGGGGCCCGCTACGAGGGTCCCCGCACCAGAGGTGCCATCAAGTGGGGTGAGCCAGTGGTGGAGCGGGGTCTGCGTCCCGCACCTGAGCCGCCACCGCGGACAGATGCCCACCCAGACCCTCCCCTATAGGTTCAGGTTTTGCGGTCGGAGTCCGCACCTTTGAGGGCAGTACTGTCACACCCTGACCTTAGAGATCCTTTTTATGTCTCTATCATGGTTTGGTCAGGGCGTGAGTTGGGGTGGGTATTCTATGTTCTATGTTTTGTAGTTCTATGTTTTGGCCGGGTAGGGTTCTCAATCAGGGACAGCTGTCTATCGTTGTCTCTGATTGAGAACCATACTTAGGCTGCCCTTTTCCCCACCTGTGTTTGTGGGAAGTTAACTTTGTTTGATGGCACTTAGCCTTAAGCTTCACGGTTTGTTTTGTAGTGTTTATTGTTTTGTTAGGCGTCATTTTTATAAATAAAAGAAAATGTACGCTGCACCTTGGTCCTCATCTTTCAACATCCGTGACACATTGCATGCTGCGCCTGCGTCAGAATGTTGCTAACTTTGGTTGACGCTGGACAGTATTTACAGTGAGTGTTTCAAACCGTGGTAATCAAACACGGCTTTAATGACAATTAAAATTTGAAACGGTAATACTAATCGTCGGGAATTTTACAGTGGTTTATCATGAAACCGGTAACCGTTTCATCCCTAATTACAATAGTTATATCTTGTTCGTTTTTAGTCCTGGCCTTCCTCTATTTCTGATGTTCTATTTGCCATATATTTGTAACTGTGTTATTTCACAAAAGTTCTGAACCTATGTACATTTTACAGACCCGGTATGTTTTACATTTGTTAACTTGTTATTAGTCCCACCCTTCAGCTCCATTCAACCACTCCCATCTATCTCTTAACACCATCCATATTGGATTTCTATTTGCCATATATTTTGTAACTGGGCTGTGATGCTTCACAAAAGTTCTGAACCTTTCTAATCTCATAGTTTCTACAGATTGTAAATTAAAGTTAACATTTTTGCTAAAATAATTATTATATTATTGACCGATTTGACTATGACTTTTCAAATCACCCAGTATTGCTATCTGCAGCGTTAGCTCTAGATAAATGTTGCAATTCTTCAGCCATTCCTGGACCTGTGACCAAAAACGAGCTACATGTGYAATACCTTTGGATGGTGAAACAGTGAGGAGGTATCCTCTCACAATGTTGAATGTTTAGGTCTTCATACCCACCATTCATTGACTGAACATGTTTAACAAAGTGTTGAATCTTCTCTCATGTATGTAGTGATGAGTACCCAATACTGCCTATAAATATGCCTAGGCTCTGAGTGAACTCTCAAATCAACTATAAATGAGTTATCAACATTTATAACTGCTAAAATGACACCTTATTTTAAAGTGGCAATCCACTGACCATTCACAAATAAGTTATCAAAATGTATAACTTCTAAATAAAATATTGTCTGTAACTTCCGGGTTGGAGCGAGCGGTCGCATTCGCACTTTGGTCCGCAGGTAGTATAACTTTTCATTACATTTCATTACATTTCATTATAGTACAACGGTTTGATTTGTCTAATCTTAGCAATTTCTTCTTAGCTAGCTACATAGCCGTCTTTGTATCAAAGATAATTGCGTAATTATCGTATTCCGTCGTCCTAACGTAGTCTACACTGCTATCTGTCCAGCAGCTAGCCAGCTAGCAAACGTCTACCGAATAGCAGCACTGTAGAAACTATTACACTCAACTGAACGACTTGATTAGTGTAGTGTTAGCTAGCTACATAGTTGTCTTTGCTGTCTTCGTATCCAAGATAATTGTGGAGTTTAGAGTGTGTAGTTTTAGAGTGATTATCTTAATTTACAGAGGTTAGCTAGCCAGCTATTTATCGTCCTTAACGTAGGAGACACTGCTAGCTAGCCAACAGCTAGCCAACGTCTACCGAATAGAACTTCGCACTCAACAACCGCGGTCGCATTCGCTTCGCTCCACAGGTAGTATCACATTTCATTTCATTTTCATTACAGTACAACGGTTTGGATTTGTTTGATCGTAGCTAGCTACATAGCTAGCTACATAGCCGTCTTTGTATCAAAGATAATTGTTGTGTAGTCTAGAGGCGATTTTCTAGGTTAGGCTAGCCAGCTATTGTCGTTCTTTTACGCAACGTAACGTAATCAACACTGCTAGCTAGCCAGCTAGCCCCCGATAGCAGCACTGTAGAAACTATTACACTCAACGGAACGACTTGATTAGTGCAGTGTCAACAACGCAGCCACTGCAGCTAGCCTACAAAGTCAACAACGCAGCCACTGCCAGCTAGCCTACTTCAGCAGTACTTGTATATTTTAATCATTTTAGTCAATAAGGATTCTTGGCTACGTAAGCTTAACTTTCTGAACATTCGAGACGTGTAAGTCCAGTTGTGCATTAGAATCTCCTTTGCATTAGCGTACGCTCTTCTGTAGCCTGTCAACTATGTGTCTGTCTATCCCTGTTCTCTCCTCTCTGCAAGACCATACAAACGCTCCACACCGCGTGGCGCGGCCACCCTATCTGGTGGTCCAGCGGCACGACCCACGTGGAGTTCCAGGTCTCCGGTAGCCTCTGGAAATGCCGATCTGCGGCCAACAAGGCAGAGTTCATCTCAGCGCTATGCTCCCTCCAGTCCCTCGAGCTTCTTGGCACTGACGGAAACATGGATACCACAGATAACACTCGCTACTCCTACTGCTCGTCTCGTCGCCCCCACGTGTTCTCGCAACCACGGAGAGCTTCTGGTCAGCGGGTGGTGGCACCGGGATCCTCATCTCTCCCAAGTGGTCATTCTCTGCTTTCTCCCGCCTTACCCATCTGTCTATCGTCTTTGAATTCATACTGTCACAGTTACCAGCCCTTTCAAGCTTTAACATCCTTATCATTTATCGCCCTCCAGGTTCCCTCAGAGAGTTCATCAATGAGCCTTGATGGCCTTGATAAGCTCCTTTTCCTGAGGACGGCTCACCTCTCACAGTTCTGGGCACTTTAACCTCCCACGTCTACTTTTTTTTTCTTTTCTTCTCTCTTCTTTTTATGGACTCATTCCTCTCTGCCTCCTTCTTTCCACTCTCTCTCTTTTGACCTCACCCTTCACGCTTCGCCCTACTCACAGGCAGGCAATACGCCTCGACTCATCTTTGCTAGAATGCTGTTCTTCCACACTACACCTCATTGCAACTCCCTCCAAGTCTCCGACCACTACTTGTATCCTTTTCCCTCTCGCTCTCATCCAACACTTCCACAACTGCCCTACTCGGATGGTATCGGCGCCGTCCCAACCTTCGCTCTCTCTCCCCCGCTATACTCTCCTCTTCCATCCTATCATCTCTTCCCTCTGCTCAAACCTTCTCTCCAAACATATCTCTGATCTGGCTCGCTTCAACGCGGGCTGCCTCCGTCTCTGCCCTTCTTTGACTCTCTCTCTGTCCCTATATCCTGGCCGGTCTCGTCTCCTGCACCGCGTCCGCTCGTGGCTCGCACCGACTCATTGCTGAGCTCACGAACAGGTGTCGGGCAGACGAGCGGAAATGGAGGAAAACTCGCCCTTGCCCTGGCGTGTCTGGCATCCTTAATCATCCTCCTCTCTACATTTTCCCTCTTTGCTCTTCTGGCTAGCTAAAAGCACTTTCTTACACCACTCTAAAATCTCAAGCATTACTGCTCTAACCTAGGAAGCTTCTTTGCCACTCTCTACCCTCCTGAATCCGTCGCCTCCACCCCCCTCCTCCCTCTCTGCCAGATGACTTTCGTCAGTGACATTTTGAAAGAAGGTCGACGACAATCGAATCCTCGTTTTGCTAAGTCAAACGACATCGCTGGTTCTGCTCACACCTGCCCTACCTGTGCT
Source organism: Salvelinus sp. IW2-2015 (assembly GCF_002910315.2). NCBI lineage: Eukaryota > Metazoa > Chordata > Actinopteri > Salmoniformes > Salmonidae > Salvelinus > Salvelinus sp. IW2-2015. The sequence goes on from NC_036858.1 coordinate 15,790,816, forward strand.
GCTGACCTCTTCTCCCCTCTCTCTCCAGATGAAATCTTGCGTCTTGTGACGGCCGGCCGCCCAACCACCTGCCCGCTTGACCCTACTCCCTCCTCTCTTCTAAGACCATTTCCAGGAGACCTTCTCCCTTACCTCACCGTCGCTCATCCACTCATCCTGACCGGTGGCTACGTCCCTTCCGTCTTCAAGAGAGCGAGAAGTTGCACCCCTTCTGAAAAAACCTACACTCGATCCCCTCGATGTCAACAACTACCAGACCAGTATCCTCTTTCTTTTCTCTCAACTCTTGAACGTGCCGTCCTTGGCCAGCTCTCCCGCTATCTTCTCTCAGAATGACCTTCTTGATCAAATCAGTCAGGTTTCAAGACTTGTCATTCAACTGAGACTGCTCTTCTCTGTATCACCGGAGGCGCTCCGCACTGGCTAAAGCTAACTCTCTCTTCCCTCTGCTCTCATCTATCTAGACCTATCGGCTGCCTTCGATACTGTGAAGCCGATCAGATCCTCCTCTCCACCTCTCCGAGTTGGGGCATCTCCGGCGCGGCCACGCCTTGGATTGCGTCCTACTGACAGGTCGCTCCTACCAGGTGGCGTGGCGAGAATCTGTCTCCTCACCACGTGCTCTCACACTGTGTCCCCAGGGCTCTGTTCTTGGCCCACTCCTATTATCGCTATACACCAAGTCACTTGGCTCTGTCATAACTCACATGGTCCTCTCCTATCATTGCTATGCAGACGACACACAACTAATCTTCTCCTTTCCCCTTCTGATGACCAGGTGGCAATGGCATCTCTGCATGTCTGGCAGACATATCAGTGTGGATGACGGTCACCACCTCAAGCTGAACCTCGGCAAGCAGACGGAGCTGCTCTTCCTCCCGGGGAAGGACTGCCCGTTCCATGTATCTCGCCTCACGGTTGACAACTCCATTGTGTCCTCCTCCAGAGCGCTAAGAACCTTGGCGTGATCCTGGACAACACCTGTCGTTCTCAACTAACATCAAGGCGGTGGCCCGTTCCTGTAGGTTCATGCTCTAAACATCCGCAGAGTACGACCCTGCCTCACACAGGAAGCGGCGAGTCCTAATCAGGCACTTGTCATCTCCCGTCTGGATTACTGCAACTCGCTGTTGGCTGGGCTCCCTGCTGTGCATTAACCCCTACAACTCATCAGAACGCCGCAGCCGTCTGGTGTTCAACTTCCAAGTTCTCTCACGTCACCCCCCTCCTCCGCTCTCTCCATGGCTTCCAGTTGAAGCTCGCATCCGCTACAAGACCATGGTGCTTGCCTACGGAGCTGTGAGGGGAACGACCTCCAGTACCTCCAGGCTCTGATCAGGCCCTACACCCAAACAAGGGCACTGCGTTCATCCACCTCTGGCCTGCTCGCCTCCCTACCACTGAGGAAGTACAGTTCCCGCTCAGCCCAGTCAAAACTGTTCGCTGCTCTGGCCCCCCAATGGTGGAACAAACTCCCTCACGACGCCAGGACAGCGGAGTCAATCACCACCTTCCGGAGACCCTGAACACCCACCTCTTTAAGGAATACCTAGGATAGGATAAAGTAATCCTTCTCACCCCCCCCCCCCTTAAAAGATTTAGATGCACTATTGTAAAGTGGCTGTTCCACTGGATGTCATAAGGTGAATGCACCAATTTGTAAGTCGCTCTGGATAAGAGCGTCTGCTAAATGACTTAAATGTAAATATAGCTTACAATAAAGTGGAAACCTTCAAACATGTATTATTTAGTTGCAAACAATTATAACAGCATATAATCTCCTCAAACATGCAATACATAGTAAGAACAAAATGTAATTTAATAGAACGATACATTGGGAAAACAATTTTCATTGAAGTGACTTAAATCTGTAGCCTATCATTGGTATAGTGAGTAGCCTAGCGAATTCAGATAAACAGGGGATGTATTTTTCTCCCCTTTTTAACATTACAAGTCAGAATAGAAATTGATAACAGATTAACTATTTAACATACAACATAGGGTCTCATGGTTCCCTTCTGTGTCTTCATCAGTTTCTTTCTTGTTAAGCATTTTCCCATACTAGAGTCTGCGACCTTATGGGATTCTGTGGTAGAGAAGAGGATTTTATGACAATTTAGCATAGGCACTAGCTACACATAACTCCACTATCATTATCATGATTTATACTATTTAGGCTTAGCTAGTTATGTGCTAGCTAATAATAATAATAATAGCTAGTGTTTAGCATGCTAGAGACCACAGATTAAAGGGGTTAGCTAGTTATCACATGTTTTGCTAATACACTAGCTATTTAGCTAGCTAGCTAGATAGTAAGTTAGTCTTAAAATTGGAACCCCTAGCGTGCTGACAAAGGATGCTAGCTAGCTAATGTACCAGCTACCTAGCTAGAGACAGTATATGTTCAAAGGTTAGATAACTAGCTAGCTAAACAAACTGCATGGAAATGCTGTAATGTCAATGTTAGCTAGCTGGCAGCTAACGTTTGCTAGCTAGCTAAGCTAACTAGCTAGCAAACGTGATCTACTTAGCTAGCTAACTATATCATGCCAAAGATTATCTCATGCTAAATCATCTAGCAGAATTTCTATATTCAAAATTACATTTCAGGTTTTACCTAATGCTAGCTAGCTAACATTTCCTAGCTAGCTAGGACAAAGGTGCTAGAAAACATTAGCTAGCTGAGCAGCGTGCTAAATCATCCAGCAGAACTTCTGTATCTAAAAGTGAAACAAATTGCAAAGAGAATTTACCCTCTCTCCTCTGTCAACATTTTTATCTTGTGAACATCAAAGGTCTGGCGAATTTCTCAGAAACCAGCAAACCACACCAGAAATATGGCTTGAGATCGTCAGGTGAGGCCTTCATTCCTGGAATAAATAGGTAAGTGTACCAATGCATCATCAGTGTTTCAAATGTAGGGCAAGACACATCATAGGTGTTGACCATTGGTCTGAAAACCAACAATTCCGGTTCCTGGGACAGAGCAACAATGAACCACACCTAAAAGTGAGAAAATAAGTATTGTTTAACTGTGCGACCATTGAAAATAAGGTTGCATGATGATACATAAGGGTTCAATATTATAAACATTTGTAGGTGCATTTATAAATGGTTAATAGCTGGAGGTAAATAGTGGCTCACTATTTGGCAAACACTGACTGGCTATCACATTATTTTGGCCAATTTGTTATAACCCATTTATTAATGTTTTTTAATGCATTTCCAAATTATTAAATAACCGTTAATAACATAATTACAAATGGAACCTTATTGTAAAGTGTTCTTCCTCTCTACATTGTTGGGAAGGGCCCGTAAGTAAGCATTTCACTGTTAGTCTACACCTCCTATTTACGAAGCATGTAACAAATAACATTTGATTTGACAGTCAGACACACACACACTTCAATAACACAACACAGTCATACATATGCTCTGTCATTGTCTCACACAATGTGTTCCTCCCAATACGTTTATCCTTGTTGCCTTTCAATCAAATGTATTTATAAAGCCCTTCTTACATCAGCTGATGTCACAAAGTGCTGTACAGAAACTCAGCCTAAAACCCCAAACAGCAAGCAATGCATGTGTAGAAGCACGGTGGCTAGGATAAACTCCCTAGAAAGGCCAGAACCTATAGGAAGAAACCTAGAGAGGAACTGTGCCAGGTGGAGATTATAACAGAACATGGCCAAGATGTTCAAATGTTCATAGATGACCAGCAGGGTCAAATATTAACAATCACAGTAGTTGTCGAGGGTGCAAGAGGTCAGCACCTCAGGAGTAAATGTCAGTTGGCTTTTCATAGCCGATCATTCAGAGTATCTCTACCGCTCCTGCTGTCTCTAGAGAGTTGAAAACAGCAGGTCTTTAATAGTATGACCCTCCTGCTAATGTTTAAACACACACTACAAGTAATCAAACGGAAAAGCAATGATAACCAAGGAATGCTTAACCGTAATTGCTATTGTTACAAAATGTCCACAGGGGAGCGCAGTATAAGGAATCAGAATAACACACACACAAAACACACACCTATAACTAAAGATTAAGACATCCTTCTCCTCTGGTATGTTCTGACAGTGCTTTTCTCCCCTCTCTGGCAGCTAAGGGAAAGGAACATGTACATACTTCTTTAGCCAGACCTAAGTGAAAACACACGGCTTGGATTGATCTTCAAATGTACTTTACTGAGGAATGTATCTGGGACACACAGCACACACTCAGACACACAGTCAGACACAAACTCACTTCATGTACACACACTTCAATAACACAACACAGGCATACATATGCCCTGTCATTGTCTCACACAGTGTGTTCAGCCCAATAACAACACAAGTTTATCCTTGTTGCCTTTTAATAGTATGACCTTCCTGCTAAAGTCTAAACACACACTACAGTAAACAAACGGAAGAGTAATGATAACAAAGGAATGCTTAACCATAATTGCTATTATTACATGTCCACAGGGTAGAGTAGTATAAAGGAATCAGAATCACACACACATGATCCTTCCACAAGCCACAGTACATTTTTCAGTGTCACCCCTCCCCCCTATATACAGTGGAGGCATGTATTGAAAAGGACCTCACCAGTGCTATTGTATACATAGTCAGGAGCAAGATAAGTGAGGAAGAAAGAGAAGTTACTGTGTTGGTTTACAGGAGTGGCTTTTTACACTTCTGTAAAGACTACATACAGTGTAGTGTGTAGGCAATTAATTTGTTTCTATATATTCCCTTATTCTACTTTTACACAATTTATGTACCAATTTGGTTTCAGATAAGTGTGTTTTGGGGTTTCCATTTTCCATTTTCTTGATTCTTTATATTTTAATGTACAGTATTTGACGAGGCTAAACTGGGGAGTGGTGACGTGAATGCTAGTGAAGGGAAGTCTTCAGGCGTGGCTGGATGGCCTAAATGACCTTACCCTGCCCACATAAAACAACAGTCAAAGTGAAGAGTGTATGTGTGTGTGGGGGGGGGGGGGGGGGGGTTTGCTTCTTCTGTCTTTGTGGGGACCTAAAATCCCCAAAAGTCCCCACAAGGACAAGGGATTATTTTAAGTTTAGGGGTTAGGGTTACAATTAGGGTTGGGGTAAGGGGTTAATGGTTAATGGTTAGGTTTCGGGTTAGGAGTTTTGTTTATAGTTTGGTTTACGGGTTAAGGTTAGGGTTAGGTTAAGGGGTTAGGGAAATTTAGATTTTTAATGAAAATATATGTTAGGGCCCCATGAGGAGAGAAGAACAAAACTTGAGTGTGTGATGACGCTCCCTCAATGTTCACAGGAAACCAGTGGGTTTTCCCCTTCCATTTTTAGGTGGCCAGAATAAATTGCCTACTATAACAACATGATGTTCAAAGTAATCCAATTGTCTTGGTTGGCTATCCACAGCAATGGAAATGGTCAGATATGTTTAAAAATCGCAACACCATAGCAAAGTTATGGAACACAATAGAGGTGAGCAGCCAAAAATAAATACAAAAGCCCACATAACGGGTGAACCAAAGTGGGCAAACATACTAGGAGTGCAAACATGCCCAAACAAACAGAGCGGAACCATAGCCAGGAAATAGACTTATGTTACAAAGAGAGAATAAAAAACGTAAAACAATTATCAATCAACAAAAATAAATGAATTATCCTGACGATATTTAGTCTTGTACTACTRGTATGTTTTGCCTTACTTTGACTCACAGACACTTTAGCTGTCCACAACTGGGTCATGTGTTGGATCTTCATAACGCCCTCCCACATCCAAGGACACCAGCAGCTAACTGAGTGTGACTGACTGATGCCTGATGGGAAATACTAGGGTAATATAGAGGGTAACCCCATTGTCTTACGTGAGATCACGTCACTCCTACGAAATGCTCATCCCTCATCTGTCCTGTAGGATTCCCGAGCATCTGCATTCAAAAATGAAAACATAGTTCCCTAATTTAAAATATCACTACTATCCCATTGATTCTCTATGGAATAGAAATTTAGCGAGCTGTGACAGTGAATTAATCATATGCGATTGTCAGAAAAAATAACAAATTATGTGCAAGCACGTCGGCTGTCAGAAGTCTCGAGCAATTGCTCGCCTGAGGTAGAGTATCTCATGATAAGCTGTAGACCACAATACCTAGCGAGAGAGTTTATCTATATTCTTTGTAGCTGTTTACACACCACCACAGTTAGAGCCTGGCACTAAGACAGCATTGAATGAGCTGTATTCCGCCATAAGCAAACAAGAAAACGCTCACCCAGAGGCGGCGCTCCTAGTAGCCGGGGACTTAAATGCAGAGAAACTTAAATCCATTTTACCAAATTTCTATCAGCATGTTAAATGTGCAACCAGAGGAGAAAAAAACTCTGAACAACCTTTACTCCACACACAGAGACGCATACAAAGCTCTCCCTCGACCTCCATTTGGCAAATCTGACCATAATTCTATCCTCCTGATTCCTGCTTACAAGCAAAAATTAAAGCAGGAAGCACCAGTGACTAGAGCAATAAAAAAGTTTTCAGAGGAAGCAGATGCTAAGCTACAGGACTGTTTTGCTAGCACAGACTGGAATATGTTCCGAGATTCCTCCGATGGCATTGAGGAGTACACCACATCAGTCATTGGCTTCATCAATAAGTGCATCGATGATGTCGTCCGCACAGTGACTGTAAGTACAAACCCCAACCAGAAGCCATGGATTACAGGCAGCATCCGCACTGAGCTAAAGGCGAGAGCTACCGCTTTCAAGGAGCGGGACTCTAATCCGGAAGCTTATAAGAAATCCCGTTATGCCCTCCGACGAACCATCAAATAGGCAAAGCATCAAAACAGGACTAAGATCGAGTCATACTACACTGGCTCTGACGCTCGTCGGATGTGGCAGGGCTTGCAAACCATTACAGACTACAAAGGGAAGCACAGCCGAGAGCTGCCCAGTGACACGAGCCTACCAGACGAGCAAAACAACTTCTATGCTCGCTTCGAGGCAAATAACACTGAAACAGGTATGAGAGCACCAGCTGTTTTGGAAGACTGTGAAATCACTCTCTCCGCAGCCGATGTGAGTAAGACCTTTAAACAGGTCAACATTCACAAGGCTGCAGGGCCAGATGGATTACCAGGACGTGTACTGCGAGCATGCGCTGACCAACTGGCAAGTGTCTTCACTGACATTTCCAACCTCTCCCTGTCCGAGTCTGTAATACCAGCATGTTTTAAGCAGACCACCATAGTCCCTGTGCCCAAGAACACTAAGGTAACCTGCCTAAATGACGACCGACCCGTAGCACTGTTCATGGCTCACATAAACACCATCATCCCAGAAACCCTAGACCCACTCCAATTTGCATACCACCCCAACAGATCCACAGATGATGCAATCTCTTTTGCAATCCACACTGCCCTTTCCCACCTGGACAAAAGGAACACCTATGTGAGAATGCTATTCATCGACTACAGCTCAGCGTTCAACACCATAGTGGCCTCAAAGCTCATCAATAAGCTAAGGACCCTGGGACTAAACACCTCCCTCTGCAACTGCATCCTGGACTTCCTGACGGGCCGCCCCCAGGTGGTAAGGGGAGGTAACAACACATCCGCCACGCTAATCCTCAACACAGGGGCCCCTCAGGGGTGCGTGCTCAGTCTCCTCCTGTACTCCCTGTTCACTCATGACTGCACGGCCAGGTACGACTCCAACACCATGATTACATTTTCTGATGACACAACAGTGGTAGGCCTGATCACTGGCAACAATGAGACAGCCTATAGGGAGGAGGTCAGAGACCTGGCAGTGTGGTGCCAGGACAACAACCTCTCTCTCAACGTGATCAAGACAAAGCTTTCTATTCCGCAACAAAGCCTCCTTCACTCACGCCGCCAAACATACCCTAGTAAAACTGACTGTCCTACCGATCCTCGACTTTGGCGATGTCATTTACAAAATAGCCTCCAACACTCTACTCAGCAAACTGGATGCAGTCTATCACAGTGCCATCCGTTTTGTCACCAAAGCCCCATATACCACCCACCACTGCGACCTGTATGCTCTCGTTGGCTGGTCCTCGCCACATATTAGTCGCCAAACCCACTGGCTCCAGGTCATCTATAAGTCTTTGCTAGGTAAAGCTCCGCCTTATCTCAGCTCACTGGTCACGATAACAACACCCACCTGTAGCACGCGCTCCAGCAGGTATATCTCACTGGTCATCCCCAAAGCCAACACCTGCTTTGGCCTCCTTTCCTTCCAGTTCTCTGCTGCCAATGACTGGAACGAATAGCAAAAATCGCTGAAGCTGGAGACTGATATTTCCCTCACTAACTTTAAACATCAGCTATCCGAGCAGCTAACCCGATCGCTGCAGCTGTACATAGCCCATCTGTAAATAGCCCATCCAATCTACCTCCCTCATCCCCATATTGTTTTTTATTTACTTTTCTGCTCTTTTGCACACCAGTATTTCTACTTGCACATCATCATCTGCACATCTATCACTCCAGTGTTAATTTTGCTAAATTGTAATTACTTGCTACTATGGCCTATTTATTGCCTTACCTCCTCACGCCATTTGCACACACTGTATATAGACTTTCTTTTTTTCTCTATTGTGTTATTGACTGTATGCTTGTTTATTCCATGTGTACCTCTGTGTTGTTGTTTGTGTCGCACTGCTTTGCTTTATCTTGGCCAGGTCGCAGTTGTAAATGAGAACTTGTTCTCAACTAGCCTACCTGTTTAAATAAAGGTGAAATAAATAAATACAATTTAAAAAATGGTTTAATTAGTCTCAAGTTGTAAACATGCTTCCACAAAAAGTAAGAGGGAATCAGTTCATAGATTTTGTAACGTTGGGTCAGCTGAGCGCAGCAGCAGCAGCAGCGGATTCGTGAGGCTACTACACAGACTCACAGCAGAACAGGCAGCGCTGCTGTGTCATCAAAACAGATGAACACTCAAAAAAATGTTAGCTACAACAGTAGCTAGCTTGCTTTTTGTGGATGTATTCAGCATTGTGTGTGCAGCACAAGCTAGCTGGTTGGTTGGTTAGCAGCATTCCATTTGTTGTATATGAAGCGTGACTAGCTCAGCCAGCAAGCTAATGTAATGTTGGACAAATTTAAGCTAGCTTTTCATTGTCAATCTTAAGAAATACTGTTCGTTTGTGGTTGTGGTTAGCTAGGTTAGGTAGGGGTAGAAGGGAGGTAAAGCTAACTGGCCAAGCAAGGGGAGCAGTGGTGGTGGTTAGGTCGAATTTATTTATTTTTTATTTCACCTTTATTTAACCAGGTAGGCTAGTTGAGAACAAGTTCTCATTTACAACTGCGACCTGGCCAAGATAAAGCAAAGCAGTGTGACACAGACAACAACACAGAGTTACACATGGAGTAAACAATAAACAAGCCAATAACACAGTAGAAAAAAAGAAAGTCTATATACAGTGTGTGCAAAAAGCATGAGGAGGTAGGCAATAAATAGGCCATAGGAGCGAATAATTACAATTTAGCAGATTAACACTGGAGTGATAAATGAGCACATGATGATGTGCAAGTAGAGATACCGGTGTGCAAAAGAGCAGAAAAGTAAATAAAAAATAAAAAACTGTATGGGGATGAGGTAGGAAGATTGGGTGGGCAATTTACAGATGGATGAATATGGATCATTATCTGAAATCCTTCCATTCTCAAAACCCGAAAGGCCTGGCTATTCAATTATTTCGAAACTAAATTGGAAACGGCGAGACCTTTTTTAAGCCCATAAGCACCGTGGCATATGGAATCTGCCTTCAAACCCCTATAAGGGGCATCCGTCTCAATGCCTACAATCTCTATGGGATTCACACCCGAGTCATGCATTTAATGGAAACTATGATTGACTGTGGTAACCCCATTACCTACATGTACTTATTCATAATGCTAAGCACATTAGCACATAGATTATAGTACTTTAATGATTTACTTTCAGACATCTCGTGGAGTGCCTTTCTATCTTGATACTGTTTACGCTGTACATTTTTCATTTGAGTGCAGATTTAACACGACACAAATAAGCAACCTGGGAGTACTTTGGGGCTTGAAGAAACTGTCCACAAACACGTTAACAATCACCAAACGGCTAATTTAGTCTTTTTTGTTTGGCTTGACATTATTATCTTCTCTCACCTCACACGGAAACTATATCTATCCGCACTGTTTTTGTTTATCTTTCATGGATAATTTGGAAAATGATAGGCTTTCTATTTCGTGTTTTGTAAAATGATATCTTGAAAGGTTAATCTTTTCATTGTGAAGTCCCTAATTCATCTCCAGTTGTTAGTGCTAAAATTACATCACTCGCTTGGTCCAAACAACATCCACGAAACCCAGAAAGCCTCATCAAGGGAACAGTTAGTCGTGCCGACGAGCAAATACGAGAGAAGAAAAACCCGACAGAATGAGCATTTCTTCCCCTTTCGTGATAATTGAATTAAAATGCGAGTGCGCATCGTTTTAGCTTTTAAATATAGCTTGGCCGCATCCTAACACACCTCTGTGTGCTGCAATTAGCGACTCGAGTTAGTGTAGGCTGAGGTGAAGTGTTGCTTGAGGCAAAAACACACTAGCTGTGTGGAGTAGCAGCAGGAGCAGACACAACAACAGTCCACACTATGGAGGCTTGAGTAGTTAGCTAGCACACTCAGCTGCAAGAGGGAGAAGTGGGTTACGGTTAGCCTTATGCTAGCTCACTAACGGCTTACACAGGTTTTCGTGTCCTGCTCCATGGACCTACTGGGCTAACCCTGAGCGACCTCCAACTTCCCTGTCTCCATCCATCTCTCCCTGGCCGGCTGCTTACGTGCCAACGAAGTCTCCCTGAGTCATTGATGCAAGGCGGAAATACTGAGAGGGTCCTGATTTATGAGGAGATTGTGTGTGTGTGTTTTCATGTGTCCCCCCTTCCAGAATCTAGTCTCATACGGTGTCACATGTGAATACCCTTGACTTGCCTGTGCTGGGGGAGAAAGAGAATGAGTGAGATGGATAGAAATAGAGAGACAGACAAAGAGGAAAAGGGGAAGAGGGCCACGCTTGAGGATACACTTGACCCGTCCATTGAACAACTGCTATGTGTGGCATGGCACAAACAATCATCTGGAATTATTACAGCGAGCACATGATGAACAATATCTATCCTACGCATTGTTTTGCATTGGATAAACAAACATTGGCTTTTGATTCACTTGCATTTTTGACTCTCCGTGATCTCGTCTGACCACACTTGGCTAGCTGCTATTTCATGCGGTCTATGGTACCTAACCCTGAAAGAAATGAATGGGGGCCTGGACGCTATAATGACCTGTCTCATTAACAGTCACGCCGCCTGCCAAAAACGCACCATCTGCCTGGGTTGTGTAACGTCCCATGTGTTCGGGGCACAGACTGGGTGCATTCGGGTTCCCACAAGGAGTGTGTGTATGTGTGTGACTTTGTCTGAATGAGTGTGGACAGCGGACTCCAAAAGTCTAGGCCACACACACCTTTTCTACAACGTCAGGAAAGAGATATTGTCCAGTGCAACCCTTCACATCTGGTTTTGGTCACCATCATTTAGGCTGCTGCTGCTGCACAATAACGATAATAACCAAAGAATCTTAAAACACAGATGTCTGTGATAGTAAGGTGCTCTGGTATTTCGCCATGCCTCCAATCTCCCATTTTTTCCCTCTGCTTTCTCTTTGACATTGAACGTCAGAAGAACATCTGGTAGAGGTGCAACAGAACTGGAGCGTTTGTGGGGGAAATCCAAGCAAAGCCTTCACTGAACATGCCCCATTTTGTAGGGTACTAAAGGCTAAATGTACTTCCTTTTTAGCCCGTCTGAAGGTTATTTTCTCGTTCTGAACTTCACTAATGGTAGGTTCTAAAGATGTGGTTAGGTTGATACATGACTATGTAGTATCAGTGTTGAACAGATGTACATTTACAGTAAATGTCATGAACAGAGGTTAAATAGGCTTAATTGAATGGTTCGCAGTAAGTCATGTATATTATAGATTAAGTCTCTCACCCAGATACTTCAGGTTGAACTAAACCAATGCCGTACAGGCCAAAATCTGGCAACCAAATACAGCTCTACTGTATATCGCCAAAGGGGGCGGAAATGAAGATCTGGCAAAACTGGGACCATGTGGATTTCATGACACTAACACACACACACACACACACACAAACGCACACACAAACAGCATGGGTGACATGAGCAGAAACAATAGTCATCGCATTCTATCCATGGTCTGAAACAGGGTCACCATTGAGCACTTTGAACAGAACCACAGTCCAGCGGACAGATCTACGGAAAGTTATTCCCTTTTAATCTCCCCAGTCCACTCGCTAAGCATGTTCTCACTGAAACCTCTTACTCCTCTCTCACCTTGTACTTAGTGTACTCAACAAACAAACTTTGTAAGAGAATTCAGAGAGGGCGACAAAGTTGGTTTAAGGGATTGGATACAGTCAATGGTACTACATTTTGAAGTCAGAAAAATAGAGACGAGGTGGCTCTGTGTGGAGATTTAACACTGTTCCTAAATCAGCCACTATGCTCAAGTTAAATAACAGCATCATTTGAGTGTTCAATCAAAAGATAGAGTACAGTGTTCAAGGGCTACAGTGTTTATACTGTGCCTTGAGACTTGAGTGAATGTTTGACATTGATTCCTTTCCAGGTTTTTAAATGGTAATACATCCACCAACTGAACACTGGAGACTCTGCTGTCCTCAAGGAGTGTGCTGTAGGGACAGATGGTATATATTTATGTATTATTATCTGTTTGTGGCAGTAATGAATTTTTACAGGTATTCTCTATTTCAAATCATTTCTGGGGTCTCGAAGAAATTCTTCCATGACATTCTGTCTGATCCTAATCTGCCAGTAAAAGTCTTTGTGGCTTGGTTGCGAGGTAGGAGCACTGGTGGATGCCGTATATACTAAAATTGTCACCGGGAGAGTGCAGCGCACCTTCCCATCCCGGTGCCACAGAATGTCTCAAAGCCCCACAACAGCAGCCTCCAGCTTCCTGCAGCTCTAGYAAAAGAGCTATTTGTGGTTCGGTACTTGAAAAAGAAACCCAGTGCGGTGTGTGCCTCTCTAAGACGACCACAAACTTTGAGAGGAAAGGCTAACGGTTTCTTATGGTTTGCAGAGTGAGGCATTTTAGCCGTTTGCTCCTAAAGAAGGGGTTTGGGGCGATAGGACAAGACCCCTGGATGGAGTGGGTACTACTCCAGATCTGTCGACTACTCCTCTTTTTGGTCTCTTTTGTCTACTTTCATGACAGTGCAACACAGCAGGGCTTCAGCTGACTCATTTTGAAGCCACGGAGATCCAGCAGAGTGCATAAGCCAAAGGAGGGCAATGATTTGTGAGTGGCAGAGAAAATCTGGACTTTACAGTGAAATGTTGATTCAGTGTTACTTCATGATGGTGCTGGTTAAATTGTACTGTACTTCAAATAGGTACAGTAAGGAATTAAAACCTGTAATGGGATTTCCAGGGTAAGTCAACAACATTCCTCTCGCAGCTAGCCTAAGGTTTTTTTCCCTCTCGCTATAAACATTTTATTGAACGCACAAAATCAGCTTTACATTCTTGGAAAGCAAGAAGACCGTGTTTTTTTATTTATCCCAGATACCGTGATTTTGACCGGCCAAAAGCCATTGCGCATTTATGGGATACTTGCATGCACCAGCAAAATCATGAGAAGTGATAGGAAAGGTCTATATAATCTAATACAGCTTCGGAGTATGGCAAGAGAGAGGAAAAAGGGAGAGAGATAGCCTTTCGCTGACGGCTATGAATTTTGTGAAACCATCATTTCAACTTGTGTAAGACTTCAACAAACACATTTGGAGGGGGGGGGGGGTCTGGCAGCCAGTGCTCTCGTATAAAAAGCTGCCTTCCTTATATTTATTTAGTTTTTTTAACATTTACTTAAATAGGGAGGACAGTTAAGAACAAATTCTTAATTACAATGATGGCCTACCAAAAGGCAAAATGCCTCCTGTTGATACGGGGGATGGGATTAAAAATGTAAATAAATTATTATAAAAAATATAGACAAGACACACATCACGACATGAGACAGCACAACACTACATAAAGAGAGACCTAAGACAACAACACAGCATGGCAGCAACACAACATGACAACAACATGGTCAAAACACAACATGGCAGCAGCCACAAAACAGGGTACAAACATTATTGGGCACAGACAACAGCACAAAGAGCAAGAAGGTAGAGACAACAATACATCACGCAAAGCAGCCACAACTGTCAGTAAGAGTGTGCATGATTGAGTCTTTGAATGAAGAGATTGAGATAAAACTGTCCAGTTTGAGTGTTTGTTGCAGCTCGTTCCAGTCGCTAGCTGCAGCAAACTGAAAGACGAGCGACCCAGGGATGTGTGTGCTTTGGGGACCTTTAAGAGAATGTGACTGGCAGAACGGGTGTTGTATGTGGAGGATGAGGGCTGCAGTAGATATCTCAGATAGGGGGGAGTGAGGCCAAAGAGGGTTTTATAAATATGCATCAACCAGTGGGTCTTCGGACAGGTATACAGAAATGACCAGTTTACAGAAGAGTATAGAGTGCAGTGATGTGTCCTATAAGGAACATTGGTGGCAAATCTGATGGCCGAATGGTAAAGAACATCTAGCCGCTTGAGAGCACCCTTACCTGCCGATCTATAAATTACGTCTCCATAATCTAGCATGGGTAGGAATGGTCATCTGAATCAGGGTTAGTTTGGCAGGTGGGGTAAAAAAGGAACGATTACGATAGAGGAAACCAAGTCTAGATTTAACTTTAGCCTGCAGCTTTGATATGTGCTGAGAGAAGGACAGTGTACTGTCTAGCCATACTCCCAAGTACTTGTATGAGGTGACTACCTCAAGCTCTAAACSCTCAGTGGTAGTAATCACACATGTGGGGAGAGGGGCATTCTTCTAACCAAACCACATGACCTTTGTTTTAGAGATGTTCAGAACAAGGTTCGAAAGTATTCAGACCCCTTGACTTTTTCCACATTTTGTTGCGTTACAGCCTTATTCTAAAATGTATTAAATTAAATGTTTTCCTCATCAATCTACACACAATACCCCATTATGACAAAGAGAAAACTGTTTTTTTTTATTTAAATTTGCTCATTTATAAAAAAAACAAAAAAAAACAGAAATACCTTATTTACATAAGTATTCAGACCCTTTGCTATGAGACTCGAAATTGAGCTCAGGTGCATCCTGTTTCCATTGATCATCTTTGAGATGTTTCTACAASTTGATTGGAGTCCACCTGTGGTAAATTCAATTGATTGGACGTGATTTGAAAAGGAACAMACCTGTCTATATAAGGTCCCACAGTTGACAGTGCATGTCAGGGCAAAAA
Source organism: Salvelinus sp. IW2-2015 (assembly GCF_002910315.2). Lineage (NCBI taxonomy): Eukaryota > Metazoa > Chordata > Actinopteri > Salmoniformes > Salmonidae > Salvelinus > Salvelinus sp. IW2-2015. The sequence continues at coordinate 15,806,239 of NC_036858.1, forward strand.
CCAAGCCAGTGGCCTAAATGGAAGAAGTTTGGAACTTCCAAGAATCTTCAGGGAGGTGACCAAGAACCCAATGGTCACTCTGACAGAGCTTCATAGTTCCTCTGTGGAGATGTGAGAACCTTCCAGAAGGACAACCATCTCTGCAGCACTCCACCAATCAGACCTTTATGGTAGAGTGGCAGACAGAAGCCACTCCTCAGTAAAAGGCGCATGACAGYCCGCTTGGAGTTTACCAAAAGGCACCTAAAGGACTCTCAGACCATGAGAAACAAGATTCTCTGGTCTGATGAAACCAAGATTGAACTCTTTGGCCTGAATGCCAAGCGTCATGTCTGGAGGAAACCTGGCACCATCCCTATGGTGAAGCATGGTGGTGCCAGCATCATACTGTGGGGATGTTTTTCAGTGGCAGGGACTGGGAGTCTAGTCAGGATCGAGGGAAAGATGAACGGAGCAAAGTACAGAGAGATCCTTGATGAAAACCTGCTCCAGAGTCCTCAGGACCTCAGAAACTCCCCAAATACAGGTGTGCCAAGCTTGTAGCGTCATACCCAAGAAGACTCGAAGCTGTAATCGCTGCCTAAGGTCCTTCAAATACTACAGTGAGGGAAAAAAGTATTTGATCCCCTGCTGATTTTGTATGTTTGCCCACTGACAAAGAAATTATACCTTTTTTTTTTTTTCGTGGTATCCAATCGCTAGTAATTACTATCTTGTCTCATCGCTACAACTCCCGTACGGGCTCGGGAGAGACAAAGGTCGAAAGCCATGCGTCCTCCGAAGCACAACCCAACCAAGCCACACTGCTTCTTAACACAGCGCGCCTCCAACCCGACGCTAGCCCAATTGTGCGTCGCCCCACGGGCCTCCCGGTCGCGGCCGGTTGCGACAGAGCCTGGGCGCGAACCCAGAGACTCTGGTGGCGCAGCTAGCACTGCGATGCAGTGCCCTAGACCACTGCGCCACCCGGGAGGCCCTGAAATGATACATTTTAATGGTAGGTTTATTTGAACAATGAGAGACAGAATAACAACAAAAGAATCCAGATAAACGCATGACAAAAATTTTATATATTGATTTGCATTTTAATGAGGGAAATAAGTATTTGACCACTCTGCAAAACATGACTTAGTACTTGGTGGCAAAACCCTTGTTGGCAATTTTCTGTGCCGTTTCTCTAGAGATATTTCTCTCTGGGACATATTGTACAACTCACCATAGTTAAGCGGGTGTGGCCCAGCTGGGCTACAGCATTCCCCTATGGAACAAGGGGAGGACTGACGGGCTGGTGCCCAACTGGAGGGCAGGCTGTGGGGAGTGAGAGAGGGATGAAAGGAGCTGTTGTCTGGGGGTCCCCGCTGATGGAGGATAAAGAAAGCATAAAGACAGAGGGATGACGAAAGAGGGATAGAGAATTTATCATGTTCTCAGAAACATCATTGACGGAGTCGCACACATATGGTCAGACACAGACACTAAGTTTCATACATTACATTTTCTCTCAATTAAAGATTGGGCTTGCTTCATTTAAACAAGATTTGGGGCAATCTTACCAAGATGGAAGACAGTGTTAAGTTGACAAGCAGAATCACTGCTTGGCTGGAACAAAAGCCTGCATCCACCACACAGGTTACGAKGTTAAGATTTCCCACCCGATTTAAACCATCCACCCAAAATAAATGGTCTAAAACAGATGCTAAAAAAGAAAGGAAATATAAACTAGGGCCGAAAGTTTAGGGTAAGTATTTCCCTTTCACCATGTCCTGGAGGTCACAGTACATATGGAGATGTTTTGTTGTTGTCTTGTGACCAAAACAGCCTAACCATGTATTATGGTGCAGACCATAAATGTGACTTAATCTAAATATGTCTCTGAAGAAAAAGGAGTCAGTCATTCTATTTCGAGAGGGCCGTTGGAGCTAGATGATGCGGTGGGCCGTTCTGATGAGCTCGAATGGCTGTGGCGAGCCGCCACTGTTTACATAGCGAACGACAGGATTTTTAATCTTACATGTCATTGGGATTCACTAAGGCCCGGGAGACAATACGGGAACAAAACACAGAGGCACATTTAAACGTAAGGCTTTTCTTTGTCTAGAGACCCAATAAGAGAGCATGAATTGAAGCGATGTCCCTCTGCCAATATTCAAGCAGGACAGATTCCCCCATGCCAAAATGAGTTACTAACTGTGGCCAGTGACCTGCTTAACTGAAGTATTTTTATTGTAAAGTATTTCCAGCCCTGGTTATTGTTTTGTCTTTGTATACCGCATAACATAATCAAGAGGAGATGCTAGCTAGATAATAATACAGTATCAGGGTATGTGCAGGCTCCATGAAGTTGAATTTAAGACCTTTTTATGCCACTTGAAATGTAATTTAATACTAATTTTGAGGGTTGCGTGTTGTGGTGGCAGAATTTCCACAACAGCGTGCCACATAACTGCTAATTTTCCCCTCCAGAAATGAGCCCATGTTGGCAAAAAGTCGTATTTTTAGGGCTGGCTCTTTCACCAAGAGCTATAGCCTACATGGTTCATATTGTCAGGCAGGTGTGCTATTTTAGCAATGAGCATTCTCCTGTAGCCTAACGGATGTAGTAGCATAGTGGCTAGGCTATAGATGGCTGAAGCATGGGGTTGCCCAACTGCATTTGTTTAGGCTAATCATTAGCTAGATCACAAACGCTAAGTGCTCCAAATTTTGGCTTCAATACCAATACTATACTGAACAAAAATATAAAAAGCAAAATGCAACAATTTCAACGATTTTACTGAGTTACCGTTCATATAAGGAAATCAGTCAATTGAAATTAATTAATTATGCCCTAATCTATGGACTTCACACGATGGRCAGGGGCGCAACCAAGGGTTGGCCTGGGAGGGCATAGGCCCACCCACTGGGGAGCCAGGTTTGGCCAATCAGAATTAGTTTTTCCCCACAAAAGGGCTTTACAGAAATAGTCCTCAATTTCATTAGCTGTCCGAGTGGCTAGTATCAGATTATCCCACAGGTGAAGAAACCAGATGTGGAGGTCCTGGGCTGGTGTGGTTACACGTGGTCTGCGGTTGTGAGGTTGGTTGGACTTACTGCCAAATTCTCTAAAATGACATTGGAGGAGGCTTATGGTAGAAAAATTTAMATTAAATTCTCAGTGGACATTCCTGCAATCAGCATACCAATTGCACATTCCCTCAAAACTTGAGGAATCTGTGGCATTGCGTTGTGTGACAAAACTGCACATTTTAGAGTGGCATTTTAATGTCCCCAGCACAACGTACACTTGTGTTTGTTTCTATATATTGTTTATATTTTGGTACTTTTACCCCTTTTTAGTTACAACCTCCGTGTCTTTGTGAGACGCAGAGTAGGTGAACGGATGATCTCCACATATGTGGTTCCCACCATGAAGCACGGAGGAGGAGGTGTGATGGTGCTTTACTGGTGATACTGTCAGTGATTTATTTAGAATTCAAAGCACACTTAACCAGCATGGCTACCACAGCATTCTGCAGCGATACGCCATCCCATCTGGTTAGTGGGACGATCATTCTTTTTTCAACAGGACAATGACCCAAAACACACTTCCAGGCTGTGTAACGGCTATTTGACCAAGAAGGAGAGTGACGGAGTGCTGCATCAGATGACCTGGCCTCCAGAATCACCCGACCTAAACCCAATTGAGATGGTTTGGGATGAGTTGGACCGCAGAGTGAAGGAAAAGCATATGTGGGATCAGTATATGTGGGACCTCCTTCAAGACTGTTGGAAAACCATTCCAGGTGAAGCTGGTTGAGAGAATGCCAAGAGTGTGCAAAGCTGTCATCAAGGCAAAGGGTGGCTACTTTGAAGAATAAATATAAAATAGATTTTGATTTGTTTAACACTTTTTCGGTTACTAAATGATTCCATATGTGTTATTTCATAGTTTTGATGTCTTCACTATTATTCTACAATGCAGAAAATAGTAAAAATAAAGAAAAACCCTGGAATGAGTAGGTGCGTCCAAACTTTGGACTAGTACTGTATGTAAATGTAATATTTCAGTTTTTTATTATTATTATAAATTAGCAAAAATTTCAAAAAAAGATTTGCTTTGTCATTATGGGGTATTGTGAACAGATTGATGGGGGGAGGGGAAAATATTTGAATCAAATTTAGAATAAGGCCTGTAACGTCACCAAATGTGGAAAAAGTCAAGGGTTCTGAATACTTTCCGAATGMATTGAATGTATATAATGGTGTGAAATGGACAGTATATGAAGAGAAAAGCTGTGTACAGCAAAGGAAAGGTGTGTACAACAGTATATAGGATGAGCCTTGATTAGATTACAGTATATACAGTTGAAGTCAGAAGTTTACATCCACTTAGGTTGGAGTCATTAAAACTAGTTTTTCAACCACTCCACAAATTTCTTGTTAACAAACTATAGTTTGTMATTTTCCAACAATTTTCCAACAATTGTTAACAGACAGATTATTTCACTTATAATTCACTGTATCACAATTACAGTGGGTCAGAAGTTTACATACACTAAGTTGACTGTGCCTTTAAACAGCTTGGAAAATTCCAGGAAATTATGTCATGGCTTTAGAAGCTTCTGATAGGCTAATTGACATCATTTGAGTCAATTGGAGGTGTACCTGTGGATGTATTTCAAGGCTTACTTTCAAACTCAGGGCCTCTTTGCTTGACATCATGGGAAAATCAAAAGAAATCAGCCAAGACCTCAGAAAAAAATTGTTTGACGGGCCTCCCGGGTGGCGCAGTGGTCTAGAGCACTGCATCGCAGTGCTAGCTGCGCCACCAGAGTCTCTGGGTTCGCGCCCAGGCTCTGTCGCAGCCGGCCGCGACCGGGAGGTCCGTGGGGCGACGCACAATTGGCTTAGCGTCGTCCGGGTTAGGGAGGGTTTGGCCGGTAGGGATATCCTTGTCTCATCGCGCTCCAGCGACTCCGCAGTGCGCGCTAACCGAGGGGCGGGTGCACGGTGTTTCCTCCGACACATTGGTGCGGCTGGCTT
>NC_036858.1:15811265-15906533 GCF_002910315.2 Salvelinus sp. IW2-2015
GAGCAATTTCCAAATGCCTGAAGGTACCACGTTCATCTGTACAGACAATAGTACACAAGTATAAACACCATGGGACCACGCATCCGTCATACCGCTCAGGAAGGAGACCCGTTCTGTCTCCTAGAGATTAACGTACTTTGGTGCGAAAAGTGAATATCAATCCCAGAACAACAGCAAAGGACCCTGTGAAGATGCTGGAGGAAACAGGTACAAAAGTATCTATATCCACAGTAAAACGAGTCCTATATTAACCTGAAAGGCTGCTCAGCAAGGAAGAAGCCTCTCCTCCAAAATCGCCATAAAAAAGCGACTACGGATTGCAACTGCACATGGGGACAAAGATCGTACTACTGTCCTCTGGTCTGATGTAACAAAAATAGAACTGTTTGGCCATAATGGCCATCGTTATTTTTGGAGGAAAAAGGGGGATGCTTCCAAGCCGAAGAACACCATCCCAACTATGAAGCACAGGGGTGGCAGCATCATGTTGTGGGGGTGCTTTGCTGCAGGATGGACTGGTGCACTTCACAAAATAGATGGCATCATGAGGTAGCAAAATTATGTGGATATATTGAAGGAACATCTCAAGACATCAGTCAGGAAGTTAAAGCTTTGTCGCAAATGGGTCTTCCAAATGGACAATGACCCCAAGCATACTTCCAAAGTTGTGGCAAAATGGCTTAAGGACAACAAAGTCAAGGTATTGGAGTGGCCATCACAAAGCCCTGACCTCAATCCTATAGAAAATTTGTGGGCAGAACTGAAAAAGCGTGTGCGAGCAAGGAGTACTACAAGCCTGACTCAGTTACACCAGCTCTGTCAGAGGAATGGGCCAAAATATCCCCAACTTACTGTGGGAAGCTTTTGGAAGGTTACCCGAAACGTTTGACCCAAGTTAAACAATTTAAAGGCAATGCTACCAAATACTAATTGAGTGTATGTAAACTTCTGACCCACTGGGAATGTGATGAAAGAAATAAAAGCTGAAATAAATCATTCTCTCAACTATTATTCTGACATTTCACACTCTTAAAATAAAGTGGTGATCCTAATTGACCTAAGACAGGAAATKTTTACTAGGATTAAATGTTAGGAATTGTGGAAAAACTGAGTTTAAATGCAAATGGCTAAGGTGTATGTAAACTTCCGACTTCAACTGTACATGTGAAGTGGGTAAAACAGTATATAAACATTATTAAAGTGACCAGTGTTCAATGACTATGTACATAGGGTAGCAGTCTCTAAGGTGCAGGGTAGAGAACCGGGTGGTAGCCGGCTAGTTACAGTGACTAAGGTTCAGGGCAAGGGACTGGGCGGAGGCAGGCTACTGGTGACTATTTAACAGCCGGATGGCCTGGAGATGGAATCTGTTTTTCAGTCTCTCATCCCAGCTTTGATGCACCTGTACTGTCTCCGCCTTCTAGATGGTAGTGGGGAGAACAGGCCATAGCTCAGGTGGCTGAGGTCCTTGATGATCTTCTTGGCCTTCCTGTGACACCGGGTGCTGTAGATGGCCCAAAGGGCAAGCAGTGTGACCCCGGTGATGTGTTGGGCTGACAGCCCCACCCTCTGTAGAGCCCTGCGGTTGCGGACAGTGCAATTGCCGTGCCAGGCGGTGATACAGCTCTCAATGGTGTATCTGTAGAAGTTTGTGAGGGTCTTAGGGGCCAAGCCAAATTTCTTCAGCCTCCTGAGGTTGAGGAGGCACTGTTGCACCTTCTTCACCATACTATCTGTGTGAAGGGACCATTTCATGTTGACCTTGATGTGCACGCCGAGGAACTTGAAGCTTGTCACCCTCACCACTGCGGCCCCGTCGATGTGGATGGGTGGTGCTCTCTCTGCTGTCTCCTGAAGTCCACGATCAGCTCCTTTGCTTTGTTCACGTTGAGGGAGAGGTTATTTTCCTGGCACCACTCCGCCAGGGCCCTCACCTCCTCCCTGTAGGCTTTCTCATCGTAGTTGGTAATCATGTCTACCACTGTTCATCAGCCAACTTGATGTTTGAGTTGGAGACGTGCGTGGCTACACAGTCATGGGTGACCAGGGAGTACAGGAGGGGGAGCACCCACCCTTGTGAGGTAGGTGTTGTTGCCTACCTTCATCACCTGGGGTCAGCCCGTCAGAAAGTCCAGGACCCAGTTGGCAACGGCCCGACTCGCACTGGCACACGATGTGCACACACAGAGGTGCACATGTGGATAGCTCTCTTACATTTTGAGTGTGCCTCGAGTATTATTTGATGTTAAATTGTTTATATTTATTTGCCGTGGTGGCAACAATTAAGTAACAGCACAATATAACGGAAACACTGTAGTCATCTCCGTCACATTTTTTAAGACCTTCGAAAAACTGAATTTAAAGGGATACTTCGGGATTTTGCTAATGACGCCGTTTATCTACTTCCCTAGAGTAAGGAAGTTAGAGGTAGTTTCTCCAGCCAATGATAACTAGTGTTAGCTAGTAGATACCTATAGACTTCCAGTCATTGTGCTAATGCTAGTTAGCATTGGCTCGCAAGACTACCCCTAACTTCCTTCATACCGGACACAGAGACATAAAAATGGTACCCACTAGTTCACCTGACTCTGGTGTCCTTAATCATCCCTTTAAGACATTTCAAGACTTTTTAAGGGCCCCCTGAGTATAGATAGAATAAAATAAGGCCGGTATTTAAATCAATTGGAGATCAGGATAGTGCCTTTAGAAGTGTCCCATGGCATTACTCTGTTTAGTTCTGAAGGCAAACCTGACTGAGAAGACATGCATTCACTGCAACCAGATTGACTAATTCTAATCAAGTGTCAAGTCCCTTCATCCTGAATCCCACTGCAGTGCAAAACAAACGCACTTCTGGAAGCACTATTTGGAAAGGTACTTACTGCAATCGATTGAATATTGGTCTAAAATAATTCTAAAACAAAAAGTGGAGAAAAATATCAACATTGTGGGGGCATTATTACCTGTCTATTTCAGTTCTGGATGTCGGTCAGTTGGGGGACTTCAAAGCCCAGAGACCTGGAAACAGAGAACAAACAGGAATCATGATAGTCCTGATAGAAGGTAGGCTAATAACTGAACAGGTGAGTTACTGCACTGCAAATGTTGCCCTAGATGATACAGCGTGGATTTTGTAAGCCATAGTGATATTTTTAGTTGCATGTAAAGCTTCATTAGTAGAATGCTCGAGAATCCAATTCTCTCCCATTCTCCCAAATATATCACTTTCTTGCAGCTACTCTCTCCCGTTCCCACTCTCTTGTTTAAATGCACAGGCCTACAGTTTTGGAAAGTGGAAATAAAGTGTGAGGAGGAGAAAGAATAGAAAAAGAAAAGAAGAGAGTCTTGCGACAGCCACATTTGAGAACTTTTCCTGTTGAGAGTCTATTGCTGCCATTCTACTGCTTCTCACTGTATCATCTCTCAATAACAGCATATCCACACAAGTCAATTTCACTGGAGGTGTTGTGAATGAATAAATATCTGCTGACTGTGTGTGTGTGTGTGTGTGTGTGTGTGTGTGTGTGTGTGTGTGTGTGTGTGTGTGTGTTACAAACTGCTTTCAACAATGACATTTCCTTTGGGAAAGTGACTTATTGTCTAATCCATTTTAAAGTTTTGTTCCAAGACCTAGTAAGGTCTGAAATGCTTTGCCATTGTGTTTTAGCTAGCTATGAGTTAGTCATATCACTGGTAATGTTAGGTATGTATAGGCTAGCTAAACAGATACAAGTCAGTCTTGATAGGATGAAATATATAGGAAAGAAGTCAGAGAGCTACAGCAAGCCAAATAGCTAGCTACTGTAGCTTGATGTTAAGCAAAAAAGTTATAAATCAAAAATAATGCGGGAATCAGACCCGGGGCAGGGCGAGACGGTGACAGATCTAGTGCAAGCTAACATTAGCCATAATTAATTTCCGAGCTGCACAAAATGCCAACAAACAATATCAGAAAGCTAGCTAGCTAGCAAGCAAACGACATTTAAAATGTTGTCAAAGTAACGTTAGTTAGCTAGCTGGCTTGGAAGCTGTCTTAAAAAATCTTACCTTGTCCAAACGTCAACTTGGCTTTAACAAATATGATTGAGGAACTCCGATTTACTGTCATATTTTGGTTTTCAACAAAGTCCCATTTACAACCAAATGTCTTCTTACCATAAAGTTGATTAAATCAATTTCTATATTCGAACAACTAGCTATTTAAGTGTTAAAAAACGCGGGATTGCCTGCTGGGTGGATAGAAACTGTGTCCCAAAATACTCGCACGTTGGTTATTTTTCTTTTCCAGCTTCAAAGCCTTGCTCCACATCTGGCTCACGTTGGGAAAGCATGCTACTGGCTACACAGCTGGCTAAATTCTGATTCCCCACGACGGTCCGTGCGCCTTCGAACGGCTTAATAAAGAAAGTGTTTCTCTTCAAACAAATTAGATTTGTGCCGTCAACGTATAACAAGCAAGTGACATATAGTCACACAATTTATATTTCACAAAGTTTATATTTCAATTACAAATTGTCGACGTTTTCAAAAGGAGCAATCGTGACCAATGCCTCCGAGAGCACGCGAGACGGATGCACTGAAAAGCGGAGCAGTGCAGACAGACTCTTCAGTTGCAGAAACCATTCACCAACTTCACATATTCACATTGTACTGCACTCACTGGCCCAGTCTACGATTACTCTATCTGAGCAGCTAACAGTACTAGCCTAAAATCTCACTTAATGTAGGCTACAGTAGTCAGAGTTCATAGTCTTGTGAAAGATTTGAGTTGAGTAGGCTATAGTATGTGCATTTTACATTTAATTTACAAATTGTTTATAAAAAAAAATATTTATTTATTTATATATATACTTATATATATATAGCCCTTGTCTTGCACTTGTATGGTGCCAAACTTAAGTTATTTGTGAGAGCAAATGTCTTACCTCTGACTCTGAAGAGACATTTTTTTTCTTGTGTCTTCATATACCAGCCCAAACAACTATCTCTCCCCCTACTGTATTTATTTATTTATTTATTTATTTTGCTCCTTTGCATCCCATTATTTCTATCTCTACTTTGCACATTCTTCCACTGCAAATCTACCATTCCAGTGTTTTACTTGCTATATTGTATTTACTATGCCACCATGGCCTTTTTTTTTGCCTTTACCTCCCTTATCTCACCTCATTTGCTCACATTGTATATAGACTTATTTTTCTACTGTATTACTGACTGTATGTTTGTTTTACTCCATGTGTAACTCAGTGTTGTTGTATGTGTCGAACTGCTTTGCTTTATCTTGGCCAGGTCACAATTGTGGTAAATGAGAACTTGTTCTCAACTTGCCTACCTGGTTAAATAAAGGTGAAATAAAAAAWATATATACATATACCACGAACCAAGATTAAGGTTGGCTAGACCATGGCTTGACTAGTTTACAGTAATTTTACATCAATGCAGGTTATTGTAAAAGAGAGGGAGAGGGGAGGAGGAAGAGGGCAGGGTGTAGCAAAACTCTGGATGATGCACGTGCTGTGTTTATTGTGACTAGCTTCAACAAAGTTTCTGACTTGGATCTACCTAAATTCTTATTATTTCCTACCATACTTATCGAAGCCAGAATCAGGTGTGGTGCTTGGTTGGAACAAAACCTTGCAGTAGGCTATACACGCCTGTGGCATTTCCGGACCAGGGTTTATTGATCCTACCAATTACCTCAACACCCAATTGAGCGTGGACAGGTCTGTCTGTAAAATCGAGAATTCTACTCTCAATGGTTCCCCTGATAAATTATACATGTAAATAAAATACAGAAGGGTCAGGACCAGACTTTAAGGCACTAGTTTAAAAAAATATATGGTTTCAGTTGTAACATTGTAATCTCTTAAAAAGAAAGTTCACCTGGCCATACTCATAGTTCAATACATTTGTAAAATACAAGAGGACAAGTAAATTAAAGTGTCTAGTTTGACTCCTCACAAGTCCCCAACTGGCAGCTTCATGAAATAGTACCCGCAAAACACCAGTCGCAACGTCAACAGCGAAGAGGCGACTCCGGGATGCTGGCCTTCTAGGCAGAGGTCCTCTGTCCAGTGTCTGTGTTCTTTTGTCTATCTTAATCTTTTCTTTGTATTGGCCAGTCTGAGATATGGCTTTTTCTTTGCAACTCTGCCTAGAAGCTGCCTGTTGAGGACTTGTGAGGCATCTGTTTCTCAGACCAGACACTCTAATGTACTTGTCCTCTTGCTCAGTTGTGCACCGGGGTCTCCCACTCCTCTTTCTATTCTGGTTAGAGATAGTTTGAGCTGTTCTGTAAAGGGAGTAGTACACAGCATTGTACGAGATCTTCAGTTTCTTAGCAATTTCTCGCATGGAATAGCCTTAATTTCTCAGAACAAGAATAGACTGAGTTTCAGAAGAAAGTTCTTTGTTTCTGGCAATTTTGAGCCTGTATTTGAACCCACAAATGCTGATGCTCCAGATACTAAACTAGTCTAAAGAAGGCAAGTTTTATTGCTTCTTTAATCAGAACAACCGTTTTCAGCTGTGCTAACATAATTGCAAAAGGGTTTTCTATTGATCAATTAGCCTTTTAAAATTATAAACTTGGACTAGCTAACACAACGTGCCATTGGAACACAGGAGTGATGGTTGCTGATAATGGGCCTTTGTACGCCTATGTAGATATTCCATTCAAAATCAGCCGTTTACAGCTACAATAGTAATTTACTACATTAACAATGTCTACACTGTATTTCGGATCAATTATATGTTATTTTAATGGACAAAAAATGTGCTTTTCTTTCAAAAACAAGGACATTTCTAAGTGACCCCAAACTTTTGAATGGTAGTGTATGTATTTGACTCAGGTCTGGTCAGGGTTGCCTAACATCAGCATCAATCATTTCCTGAAAAAAACACGTGGCACTATAACAAATACAAGGATTTAGAGAGCTGATTCAAATGTCCAACCTTATTACTCTATTGTTTCCACATTTCCTCTCAATTCCACCAGAAATTGGAGAAGCGACTTCAAATCAGACAAGAGAGGAGCATATTGTCTCAATCGTATCTCTGGCTCACACACCTTAACGTGGTTGTAGATGGACTGCTGCTGCCAACAGAACAGAATCCATATTAGGAACACTCTGTAGAACCAATTGGCTTCACCTCTGGCCAACCCAATGCCTACAGGCATCAAAGAGGTAGACAAATTAATCGAATGCAAAAGGGAAACACTTTTGGTCTAATCAGCCTGATAGTGTTTTGGCAAAGGAAGCACAAGGTTCTAATTCAAAGTGACCTCTTAAAAGGCCATACTCCCTTAACTGAGTTATCTTTCACCTCGGGAGGAGTAATTGAATGTAGCAAAATCAATGGGGTTACCCACAATCACCAGATAACATTGGCTTGTAAAGTGCTTTGACAAGTGGGATTCCTTTAGTGTAGTGAAGGGATATGGGCGTATTAGATTGAGAATTGACTGTGCTCCTGATACCTAGATATTGACAGTGGAAGAAAGGGAGGAGCTGGGTGATCTTGTTGAAGGTCGAGATCCAACAGAGTCAATTTGTCATTGTTTTTGATGCGCTTAACGCTAACCAGATTTCCCTGTCTTATACACTTATACGCCTAGGTTATTGACAATTGAATTTAGCGGCATGTCTTATTATTCTGCCAATTTGACAGTAATAGACACAGAAAATATTAGCTCTATAGCAATTTCAGTCCCGATGCCCGCTTAAAATGAAAGACCAATTTTAGTTACGGTCTCGGTGCTATGAGTTAAGGCTCACTGACAATACATGCTCATGTCCATATAGTCAATAACCATCCATAGTCTTTCTGAGAGCCAGTCAGAGACAGCTCACATAGGGGAGAGTGAGGTAAGTTGTGCCAAAGGGTTGGTTGAGCCACCCCTTGTTTCTAGAAAACCATAAACAAAATGAATCATGTGACCAAATATTTAGGAAAAGGTCATTCTTTCATGGAGTTTGTGAAGGAAGAAACCACATGGAAAAAGTGGTCAACAAGTTAGGTCCAAAAAACGGATTTTCACAGAGTCAAATTCATTTCTTGCGTTTTAAGTTTCGTGATGCTTGTAGCTAAACCAAAGTAGATAATTGTAATACTGTTTTATACATCCGTTTGGGTCTCTATAAGCTACAACATGAGGTCCTAAACCCAGCATGAAAGTGCATCCTTGTAGATGTGTGATAATATTATCAAAATGATTGCTTTGGGGCTCAACATACACTATACAAATGATGGTTACATTTTGTCAGTAATATGCATAGTATTTTGCCAATTTGTCATCCACATGACCTCAATCTTTTTTTCCGAAGGCAGTGGTGATAATGTTTTATTCGGTACATAAATGTGTAGATGTGGAACATCTTACCCCAAGGCAGCTCAACTTACCCTGTCCATATGCTCCATTTACCCCATACCCAGGGTAAGTTGTGCCAAGAGACTATTTTGTTTGGACAATGTATGTTTTCAAAACTGTTACGTTTACATGAATTCTTATTATTTCCAGGGATACACGACATCCCGAAATATATGTCGATATCTTTGTTAGAAAGGATACTAAATCTCCATTGACGTAGTGATGCTGAATGTAAAAAAAAATTGAGAGCACGAGAGAGATCGAGAGGAGCTTGTCTACTCCAATAGCTGGTCAGCTCTCTGACATTATTGTTAAGGGATTAAGGTGATAACAACTAAAAATGTATAGTTGGACAACAGCAATGACAATGATTTGCTTGGAGGGCTCAGAGTGGCAGAATTCATACAGAGAATGGGGGAGAGAGAGAGACAGAGTGAGGCAAAAAGAGAGAGAGGGGAGAAAGAGAGGAAGAAAGCATAAACAGAGATATGACCGTCTAAAATTCAGTGGAAGGAAAAGTCCTTATTATATGTGTTGTGTGTGTGTGTGTGTGTGTGTGTGTTGCGCACGTTAGTGTGTGCTTAAATGCACGTGTGTGTGTGTGTGTGTGTGTGTGTGTGTGTGTGTGTGTGTGTGTGTGTGTGTGTGTGTGTGTTGTGTGTGTGTGTGTGTGTGGGTTGTGTGTGTGTGTGAGCACATGTGTTTGTGTTTGTGTTTGTGTTTGTGTTTGTGTGTGCTGAGTCAACTGGTTACTTGGCTGAGTTCAGCAGCATCTCAACTCACTTCAGTCTGAGTAAAGTGACACGGACAACCACAAACACCAGATGTCATCTACATCACTACAAAAGGCTTCAGGCCTTTTCTGTCATATTCAGTAAAACCAATGCTATAGTATGTGATCAGCAATACTGTTGACCGAACCCTAGTCTCTCGTGACAGACTGTTAAACATTTGGTTCTTGGTTACGAGATAAACAGGACGCCTTTTACAGGTAACTTGAAAATAACTGTGTAATAACACATCAACCCTTTGAGTACAAAACACTMTTTTTTATTTATTTATGATATAGTAGTGTGTGTGTGTTTTATGCAGTCACATTGCGCAGATTAACATATTTTACAATGCCTGCAGAACAATTTGACATCTCAGGAACAACATCCATATGATATAGCAATCTTTTGATGAACTGGAACGCCACCATTGACTTCTGACAGTCGATTCTATTCCATTTTCCTTACGTTAGCGTTTATCCGCTAGTACTGTATTGTAGTCTACATTCAGTCGTTTGGCAGAAACATATTCAACCGGCGCCACCTTGTGGAAATAAGTCCTATATGCATGGGTATGCTTATTGAGCCCATGGAATCAAACTTTGCAAACAAAAAAATATTTCTAAGACAGTGTATATGTCCATCAATGATGTCAAAAAATGGTGCGCATGACGCCTCTGTTTCTTGCATGAGGAAGACAATCTTTTACAAGGATATGTTAGTGGATAAATAGTGGATAGTTAAGGAGGGGACATGTTTTAATTGGCATGCTGTTTCAAATAAAAGTATTGTTTTAATTGTTGACACATTCCAAAGCATGGGAAATACAATTGGTCATACCGTGCCAACAATTCAACTACATTCATCAAATATATATTCAACTCATTCTCCATTAGGTTTCCAATTCAAAACTTGAAGCACTGAACACAGATGAAAATAAATCCGGAAAATCTGCTCAGTTAGTTGATGGCTTTATATTCCTGTTACTATTACAATGGTACATTACACACATGGTCTCTTTGATTTTTAGATGAAAGACAAAACAGGCTAAAACATGAAGTACACAGCATAGCGTCTCTTAAAGTAGAACAGTGAGGATCAGTCAGTTCAGTATTGCAGGAGGAGTAATGCCGGTCAAAACAAGAAGGATATTTCTCAAACCGTCAAACCAGAACACACAAACACACACAGACATCATTTTCAAGAGAAATTAATATATTAGCCAAGAGGAGCACCCAAAACACTGGCCATTTTGGTTTAAGTGGGGCTATAACACTCTACCAACATTTGTAACACATTTCAGTGAAAGTTGAGGTGAGATTATATAGTGAAAACGGTCCGTAGGTGCGGGACACATTGGGGATAAGAGTTTCACAGTATTACACTTCCTCTCGTTCTCTTCACTTAAACCTATACTGTGAACATAAAGCCAGTTATTGCACAAAACTCAAACAAGGATATTCTTCTATGCAAAGCTTAATGTCTGGATTGCAGTTACAGGTCAAGTTACAGGTCAATTATTGTATTATCTAGTGATCACAGAATTAGTACAACACCACCACCATCCTCAGCATAGTGTATTACATATTCAACTGATAGCTAAAGTGAAGTCCCACTATGGCTATCACCAAACCACTAAAATACTTTAATCTCTTTCAGTATCATACTCCAATATTTCAAAAATATTCTGACAGAGCAAATCAATGATCTCCAATGTGATTTACTGATCATATGCTGATCATGGGTCACAGCAATGTAGCTGATATGCAAATAATATATGCAAATAAACACTATTTGTATCAGCAGCTATTCCTGCTCTATACATCGTTCATCGCTCCCTGAGAGACCAAGCTACAGACAGGATCTATTGAGGCCTATGCGTTATCCTGGTTGTCAAATCTGTTTCTACTCGCCAACTTCTTTTGCTACCATCCTGAACATGGAGGCTTAAGGCAACCAGAGCTGGATCAAATCCATACAGTAGCTCGAAGACCTTCAAATACTTGACGATGACCGATGCTTGAAAGTATTTGAGATGCACGTTATTCACTTTGATTTGAAGTTCACACTTTTGGGACTATTCCATTTGTMCCATTGTACCGGGCAAACCAAATCAAGCGCAGAACAAGTATTTGAACGTATTTGACCTATGAGTAGGCCTATGGTTGGATGAGAGATTATTTTGTTACAACGGAGACAAATTTAACCAACAAGTGCTGTAACACTGATTCATAATTTGTTATCTCATCAAAGGTACTTCCTTTGATGACAATAACACATCAACATGCAGGTCGGTTTATTTTCAAGGAAGCCTTTTGGATTTTTGTTTGTTTGTTACATCAGGGTCAAAGATACAAACACTCAAACCCCATGGCCTTTTGTTCACAGTGATTTATGACTTTGAGCACACACTTGTCTTGTATASGGTTCAAATTACATACACATGCACATAGACTCAGTATGTGAGGATGCACTGAAATAGTGTGCTGGACCAAGGTAGTATTTCTATCACTGGAGGAGATGTTCATATTTGAATGCTTACKGGAATGCCCTGGTTTCTTATGGTAGAACCCACCACCATCTCCAGGCATCCCCTATAATTCGATAACAAGTCTCCAATACCCATTTCTGGAGGACATTAGTTGATTCTCTGCCTTTTTGGGTGGACAGCAACCCAGATATAGAGAGTTGTTGACTCAATTAGTTAATAGTCTCCCCTGTCAAGTCTCAGAGCTCAATGAAAGAGTTAACACTGGAGATGGGGGTGTTCAAGGAAGGCCAATAGGTTCAAATGTCTGAGGAGACCATGAAAGTTATAGCAGGGGGGAGGGATTGAGACACTCCAATGTCAATAGAATGATAGACATGGGACCACACACAGATTCCAATGTCTCATGTCTCAAGTGTTTCATAGGTTTCTCACAATGTGAGGGTGTACTGTACAAAGAGGTGCAGCGCGGATGCACGGGCTTCACTTTGCATCTCAAGTCGGTGTACATTGCCCTTGTATATTAGGTGTCAGCGAGTGTGTGCCAGAGCGTCAGTGGCGTCTCTCTCTGTGTCATTCTATCCCAAGCCTGGTCCTGGAGAGCCACGGTGTGTGTGGGCTTTGGTACCAGACACTGCTAGAACACATGATTCTATTAGTCAACTTATGTCAACCAGTCATCACTTACTTTATTAGCAGAATGAGGTGTGTTAAGGCTGGGCCGGGACAAAACAATGCTCACACTCCTGGACCATGTAAAGAACATTGATTGTGTCGAAATATCCATACTAGCGTACTACATACTTAAACTGCATTCTCATTTCGACGTCTGATCTATTAGAATTCTCCACTTTTTTCCGACTCACATGTTTGAAAACAGCGGATAATCAGATAAATTGATGCGGTGTACCAAAATGAACGAATGGCCGGAGTCAACGCAATCACGTATTAGATGACGCATTCGGAGTACTATGTTTGAAATTTCACATACTATATAGCACTTTCTTTTTTGCATACTATTTAGTACGCTAGTATGGGCATTTGGACACGGCCACTGTCATCAACCCAATAGTTACAAACCCTGATCTTGAAAAGCTAGAGTGTGCAGACAGGCTTTTTTACCCAAGCCAACAACACATCTCATTTGAACAATAATCTACTCATCGTGATTGRTTAAGCCTTACTATAAGACATTTTAAAGGCTCATATATGCTTATATCAACTTATAAAACACTAAAACACTACCTGCAGGATGTTTTAGACCTGGGGTGGAACAAAAGCCCACACATACTGCAGCTGTCAAGCACCAAGTGGGAAGATTAGAACCCTTATATTCCAAGGTGCAAATGACACATTGACTCCTGGAGGTGTCCTACAAAGTAGTGGACAGGACCAACATTAATATTCTTAATGCCTACAGAGATGGTACTGTTAACCCAAAATTAATCTTCTTAATGCCTACAGAGATGGTACTGTTACCCCAAAATTAATCTTCTTAATGCCTACAGAGATGGTACTGTTAACCCCAAAATTAATCATCTTAATGCTTACAGTAGTACTGCTAACCAAAAGGGAAGACTATGCACACTGCAATCACGCTGAAGTATTCTGTCCTTCTTTATCCTCAATGCTTACGTGTGCTTTATTGATAATGTTTCGACCCTTAGGTCTACCTTAGGTCAAAACGTTGTCAATGAAGCACATGGGAGCATAATTTGCAATAAGTCAAGTCTTCTTTAGTCTTTTACAAACATATTCTTGGATCTCTAGCACCTGCTTAAAAACACTGGACATGCGTCATGTCATTTTCCTCCTACACTGTAATACTTTTAACAGTAACCTTTGGGGGTGCCCTAATCTGTTCATTCCTACCCTGCTTCTGTGTGCTATACCAGGTCCCAGATTTGTTTGTACTGACAGCACACAATCTGGTACCTGTCTAGCTGCAGTGTCCTTTCTGCATCTCATCTCTCCTCCTCCAGCCTGTTCAGGCAGTCCACCACGTCCTGCCCGCTGGCCCAGGGCACCACGCTGACCTTAAGGCCCTCCGTCCCAGCGTCCTGCATCTCCTGCAGCAGCCGGTGCATGGGAAAGTGCCTCCTGGGGAAGGCCGTGTCGCGGGGCCCCAGGGCTAGCATGGGGCAAATGTCGTTGGCCCCGTCCCCCACGTAGAACACCCTCTGGAAGGGGCAGCCGCCGCGCTCCTGCTGCCGCCGCGCCAGGTACTCCCGTACGATCACCTGCTTGCACATGTTATCGGGGCAGCGCTGGCAGCCGTGGGCGTGGAAGGGCAGGAGCACCAGGCGCCCCTGAGCGTCGAAGCTGGCCGGGTTGGTGAAGATCCTGTGGAAGAGGTGGCGAGCCCCAGCCCTCTCCAGCCATGCCTCAATGAAGTACATGTTTGCGTCGGAGACCACCACCAACTCAAAGTCCTGCTTGCGGGACTGGAGGTACTGGAAGAGAGTGAGAAGGCCGGGCGTGGGGGGAATTTGCTCGACCTTGGAGCGAATGGAGTCCTCAGTGACGCCCTGCTCAGCAATGTAGGCCAGGATGCGCTGCATTTGCTCGTTGTAGTAGCCCTCGCGGTACGAGTGTCTCAGCCAATCGGGGAGCTGCTGGCCTGGGGCGGCGCGCACCACTGCATCGTCGCTGCTCTCGTTGACGATAGTTTCGTCGAAGTCGAAGAGAACCAGGAAGCGTTTGGGAGGGGACGGGACCGGGGCCGTGGAAGGGACAGATGAGGCAGCCATGTTTGGGGAGCGGTGGGACGGTGGCTCGCCCACACCTGAGGAAGATAAGAGGACAGGGGGACAAAAGAGACGGTTGAACAAAGTGAGTCATGCCAGTGTTTACCATGGTGGTCGAAACTTACTAGTGGCTTCCTTTTGAGATGTGGCTTAAGACTGTGACCTAGCTAAAAATATTGCCCCTGTGTACTATAGGCCAACTGTACTGTACATTTTGTGAACCACTGTGGTGTGCATTTGGCTGACATCTTGAATCCTGAATGTCTTATCACCCTCTGTCATCATGTCATGTCATTGCTGGTATGCCTCTGGTCCAAACTCCACCAAGTAAAAAGTAAAAGTACCACATTATGGGTTGATGCGTTGCACAGACCTTGATTAAACCTGTTATTAAATCTGTGACTGAAAATACCTTTCAATGGAGACTTTCCATTGAGCGAGCTTAATGAGCTTTAAATTGCAACAACGTAAGGCGGCGGAAATGGGGAGAATTTACAACCAGCCCAGACTAAGTCCTTAGGACTGGACTTTGGGATTTAAGAATTACTACAGGAGGAAAGGAAGAGATGTGGAGTTGAGGTAAGAAAACGGGTCTGAGATACCAAATGGAATGTATCGAAGAGAAAACCAACAGGGAGGACATTCACATACAGTTTATGGCAAGTGTGGGAAAATGTAGCATCCCGATTGTTTTGAAAGATATCACTTGAATTATTAAGCTATAGCGCGATAAAATAA
Organism: Salvelinus sp. IW2-2015; assembly: GCF_002910315.2. Taxonomy (NCBI): domain Eukaryota; kingdom Metazoa; phylum Chordata; class Actinopteri; order Salmoniformes; family Salmonidae; genus Salvelinus; species Salvelinus sp. IW2-2015. The sequence goes on from NC_036858.1 coordinate 15,826,380, forward strand.
TATCTGCACAACTTTATCAACAAACAACACACTAGGCCTACACTTGGCAATATTCAAATGCTGAACATCTCCACATTCATTCAATAGATTAACATGGAGCCCCTAGGATACAGCCCACAGCCTCAACCTTGGAATGATGCCATTTTGACATAAGAGCTAGGCTTCAAGCAGGCACAAGGCACTACTGTTGCAGCCTTGCTGTAACTGGAGTGGAGAAAGAGGGCTGGGCCACAAGGATATTACATCACACTGCATATCTTGACCATAAGTGGACCAACGGAGAGCAGTCAATTGGTTCAATATTCCCTAGTGTCCCAAGCGTTCCTAAAATCAATCATAGCAACAAATAAATAATAATTTGGTCTAAGTAACCTAATAAATAGTCATGATAAATGATAGTCTTAGTAAAATGTTGCAACCCATTGAAATAGCATATTGGCTGCTGCTGTTTGTTGATTTAAAGTAACAGCTTTGTTAGTTTATATGGTTGGATTTTATAGGCCTATGCAATGGTGCCTATATGCATTTTAAACCCAGACCGTTACAGCATAGAACTCTTACGTGAACAAATCTCCCCATCAGCAAAGCAGAAGTGCAACAGCAGATTAAATAATTAAAGTGTAAAGAGCAGCGCAGTGCTGCAACATTTGCGCATTGCAATCCCAAAAGAAAAACAAAACGTCCTGCCCATTTTTGAAAAACAGTGTTAGATTATGGGCTATTCCCAGGCCGATCAAAGACACTTTGCTGATACAGCCTGCGTAAATACAGATCTAATTTTACACATGCCAATACAACTGTTCCAACGCACCTCATCAGATGACTGATAAACGCTGATTTCCATTCCCACACTGGTCCCCTTATTTATAGTACATATCCACTGACTAAGCTGTCTAAATATACACTCGAACAGCTATTATTAATGCGACTAAAGGTTACCCTTGAAGGTCCGTAGCGCAACCCACTCCACTGTCCGATTTGGGTACATTGACCGTGCATTTTTTGGGGGTTTGCGCGCCAGGGGATCAAAAGACAAAATCAATATTAAGCAGAACAGAGAGAATAGATAGACGATATTATGACATCAAAKAATTATACCGGTGAACATGTGATTTCAAATGGTCAGCTCTGTGCCCCTCGTCCTGAGTGGTTGCTGGTGCCCGGCTACCGCATTCTTGTGTCGGCGACRGGACATTTGCTTCGCCTCGCCGGGTAGCGGGGGCAGATGAATTAAATGCATTCCAACTCCCCCACCATGGGCGTCAAAACCAAGGAGAGCGACAGCCGCGATGACGTCCAACTGCGTCCCAGTGACGCGACAACATAGGAGGCGGCTACAGGTTTACGTGCGTAGATTGTGCTACGCGCTCTCAGCCATGTATTGACACGGTATAACGCTCTTTGTATAATAGCATGGAATATACCTAAATTATCTCATTGGTGGGTGCTTATATTTGTCCTATGTATGTGGAGAGTGGAAATTGTTTTTTTGCATATCCCAACTCCCCATGAGACACCCTTGGAGAGTGGGGCCATGACCAGGGTCTGCCATTATCAAAGGCAACCCTGGTGAATTTAGGTGTAAATGCCTTGCTCAAGGGCACATTGGCAGATTTTTCACATTTTGGCGACCTTACTGGCCCAACGTTCTAACCTTTAGGCTTCCTGCCGCCCTAGTTATATTGCTGAAGAAAAACACCATATGAGAAAATGTGTCAATAAAGCGTAGTAGACCGCTATAGCTTACTGACGTATGGTAAAGGAAGAATTTAAAAAGTATTCAATGGTAGTTCATTGCATTTGTGTAGAGTTGGAACACAGCGTGCCTATGTTTATTCATGTATGTGCAACACTCGTGACCTACACACATTATCATGGTAACAGTCCCCGTGTGGGCTACAGTAATCTGTTTTATAGATCTCCTGTATCTTCTGTTCTCAGCCATTGACGTGGTGGAACATAGCGCCATTGTACAAGCTCCGCCAACAAGTCCACTGATTGCTGGTCAAGGTTGTTCAATGGTAGGCCACAGTACAGTATATTGACCAGATATTCACTATTAATCGTCAATGGAATTGAAGTTCTTAGGTTGGAAGGGTTTCAGTGAACCTTCTTAGGCTGTTTCAATGTCATAAATTGAGATCTAAAGATCAGAAACAAAAAAACAGGATGCCTTTTGGCAAACAAAGACATTAAGACAACTTTTCTAATGCTGTGAGAAAATGACTACTAGACAGTTTGACAGAACACTTTATGTAACACTTGATCACATAGAGAACCTCTCCCTCAATGTCAGCCAAACAAATGAGCTGATTGGACTTCAGGAGGAACCAGGATGGGCACGCCTCCATCCTTATCAAAGGGGCCTCCGTGGTGACCTACAAAATGTCAAGTTCATCTCTGAGGAGCTGAAATGGTCAAACTACACAAACTACACAGACACAATGGTGAAGAAGGCACAAGAAGGTGGTGACTCCATGCATTTCCCCATTTGGAAACTTTCCCTCCCCTCAACAGGCATCTACCATGCCCCCACCCCAATGGACACTTATCATGCTGAACACATTTACATTTTAGTCATTTAGCAGATAGCCACCACTACCCCACTCCCTCCCCCAATTTCCCTGCCCACACCCCAATGGACATTTATATTTATCAATGTCACAGTTGTGAACATATACTGTATATGTTATTATTATACATTTGTTTATGTTTTATTGTTTCATTCACAATTGCACRGTTGGAGCTCAGAGCTTAAGAATTTCACTGTACATTGCAAGTGACTAAATAAAAATCAAATCTATATATTTTGTCTCAAACTTCCAACCTCGTCATGACCAAGCTTCCTGCCCACCTGCACAGAAAGTTGAAATGGAATTGTATTTAACTTCTGGCTTCCTGTGGACTGTTTTTGTGCATCACTGTAGCACTTGATAGGTTGGAAGCAATGATAAACCCTGGATTGCTGGTGCTGCTGTACGTATTGGTCATCGAGTGGCTTTGAAACCACCGGTCGGCCATTTTGTCATTCCCCAGTAGGAGCAGTCCTCCATAGGAATGAATGGATTCTACAGTATTTCAATTAAATGTTTCAAGGACAAAATTACATGTATTTAAATATTATTTTTGTTTTAGTGGGACAGTAACATTAGTAATCTCAAAAATGATACTTTAAATCTCAAAAAAGTATACTTTAAGGACAATTTTATGGTTTGCTCACATAATATAATTTAAAAGTATGTATTATGATTTCTGTAATAGAATAAAAGTGGCAAAACGAATGTAGACATTAATAAAAGCATTTCTATGGCTTCCAAAATATTTTTTGTAATGGGTGGGAGTGCCAAGATGGGGGCACTGTGACTTCAACACAGCGCCCCCAATTGGTTATCTAGTGTATATATAAGTCATTAGAATTGAGCCCATTATTAGCTTTCYGTGATGTAATGGTGACCTCTTGTGGTAGGTGTGCTCACACCGTGTCAGTTATTTTACCGTCGAGGAAATTGTACTTTGATATATTCCAAAAACTAAAAAATATTCCCCCAAAAATGTATCTAAAAACTTCGAATGGAACTTGATAACGCTAATGTTCCCTTTTCTGTTCTCACAAAAAAATTGTTGCTGTTTTTATGTTTTTGACGAGATCATTGACTCMTTCACGCAAGTCCTTTCACTTTCCATTTCTTGAGAACCGAAAATAATCGCTCTCAGATTTGCAAGCAACAGTTCGTCATTTTGCTCTTATAACATATCTCGTTTCATATTTGAATCTAGGACAAACGCACACAAACGAAAGGTAATATCCAAAGATTTTAATAAATTGCTCAAATATCAAATACATTTGCAATGTTGTAGGCCTAGTAGGTCTGAAGGTGCATTAGGCTATATCATATGTGGCTCTTATCCAGGTARTGGGTTGGCCTATATTTTGCGAGCCACAACATCGTGACTTGAATGACCAACAATGCAAATCAACATAGTTCACTTTTTTTAATTAAACATGGAGTGATTTACACAGACAGATTGCTTTATGATTTGTTCATATCTTTGTGCACAGCATGTATAGAAGCAATTATTCAGGCCTGCCTAACGTAGTCTTGTTCTGAAATTATTTCGGCAATAAAAATGTATTTTGATTTACGTGTCAGAATCATTGATAATATGATATTGAAATGACTGAAACCTGAGGGTTTCARTACTGAAAAAAATGTACGCTTTCTGAGCTGCTATTATAACTGTATACTCGTTAAAAAATGTTAAATTGATTCGTTTGCGATCAGTGATTGCAATTTCAACATTTGGCAAAACGTTGTTTACTGTGGATGCCCTTGGCCTTGCCTATTCTTACAGATAAATAACAAGGATGGCGAAGGAGGGTGGAACGGTCAGAGTGTGTGGGTTACCCCTAGATATCAGTAAAAACAGACTGATCGACAAGCTCCACATTCATTTCATGCGGAAGAGGAATGGAGGAGGGGACATTTCATCTGTCACGGTCTCCAAGACAACGCCCGGCTCTGCCTTCATTACCTTTGAGGACAGCGAAGGTTAGAGGTCGATCGGTGGGCTTGGGGAAAAATTAAGGAAGTAGATAGTATGATAAGTAAAACATAGAGAACCTTAAGAGGAAAAGTACTGAAGATTACAAGATGTTTTGTGTGTATACTACACATATCTGATTTAGCTGATTGATGGGTCTGACATGCAATTATCTTGATAAGGGACATCCTATAGAGCACATCCTATAATGCATATTCAGGTAGCCTGCAGTGTGTCCTTGAGGAGTTTAACGTGAACGTAATGTTTGTTGTCTTTTTTTAAATTCTACATGACACGCAGTGGCTCGGAGAGTGGTTGAACATCAGAATCACACATTATCAGTGAATGACAAGCAATATGAGCTAAGTGTGAGTTTGCACAGCAAAGACGTTGACCCAGATGAGGTAAGGCATGCGAATAAATCATCTGAACATCTCCTCTTTTTAGTCAAATCCTAGTCTCACTCTTCTTAATTCAATCTTTCAGCTCTTTGTGGACACAGCTGTGACAGTGGACTACAGCAAATTGAATGGGGGGAAAACATCGATATCTAACATCCTCAAAAATGCCTGCGACATAAAATGCACCTTTCACGTTCAGGCTGACCTCTGCACTTTCAAAGGTCGCTACACAGAAGTCCAAATCCTGACCAAGTGTCTGCTGAGACTTTTCAATTCACAGACCTCAAAAGATGTCCATTCCCTTAAAGCTGAGGCCACCACCAAGGATGACAAAAGATACAACTCTGCTCAAGGACGAACAGAAAAACAGCAGGACACTGAGACCTCAGGACAGGCCAACGGACTGGATCTGGGGAACGGTTCCAGTAGAGCCTCTGAGAGTAATCGTGCCCTTCTTCAAGAATCTTACACCAATGATAGAAAGGGGGCGGATGCATTGTACACATCATACACCAATCATAGAGAGGAAGCGGGGGCATTGCATACATCTTACACCAGTGACATAGAGGATGCAGTGGCATTAGAGAAGGGAACCTCAATGGAGGACTTCTCAATGGTCATAGACTCAGACATCTTCCGATACCTCCGAAAGTACTGCTCGGCTGAGTACCAGAACATCCTCGACAGGCATGGAGTAGAGATACTGGATGTCGCCACCAGAGATATCACCACCCTCTACCTGCAGCTTAAGGCTGGGGCCACTGGGCGAGKTGTGGAGCATCTAAGGCTTGCGCATGGGGAGCTGGCCTGGCTGTACCAAGACAAAGAGGCCCAACTTCGCAAGGAGCAGTTGGCTAAGGAAAGCTTCCCCGGGTTGGGGCTCCAGCAGGCTTTTAAAACCTTAACGCAGAGATTCACAAAGCTGCTGATCAATGAAGACAAGTCCAATGTCTATCTGGTGGGCAGTGGAAGTGACGTGTCGGAGGCCAAGCAGTTCCTATTGGAAATGCAAGGGACAACAAAGGAGCACGGTCAAGAGTTACTTCACTCCTCAGGAGATGCGTCTCTACCCTTTGTCCCTGACACCAAGCTTAGAAAAGAAAGGGCTGTGAGGAGCAAAGAATTCAAAATGGCTGCCACATTTGGGAGAACTATGGGTTCTGAGAAACCTAAAGATGATGAGAATTGGTCCAGCTTGAGTGACGTAAAGGCTCCTGRGGATCACCAGATAAATAGTTTCTCGTCCACAAAACCCATTAGAATGAATGACCAGAAATTAGGTAGTGGACCAATTTCAGGGATTACGAGTCAGAATGTTGAAATKTCAAGTTCTGGTCCAAGGGATCTCCAGGAAGACACCCTCTTCAAAAGGTATGAACCATTGTCSACTGCTTCCTTGTCTGGTAAACCCCCTCTGAACTTGGCACAAAACAATGAAACCAGACCCACAAAAGCAGCAAACTTTAGTGAATTCCAGGGCTACTCAATGGATGATATGGACATGTCTGTGGATAGGGCGGTTCCAACTGGCGTAGTCCAACAATCCAAGTCAATTTCCACTCTGAGACGGTCCAACAGTTTCTCAGGGCAGGTTAGGACCAAACAAGTCAGAAAGGACAGCAGCTCAGCTGTAGACCTGTTTGGAAAGACCAAAGGAGGCGAAACTACTAGTCACCCAGAGACTAGGCAAGTCTTCAGTGTAGAGCTGGTGGTGCCCACAACTCAATGGTTATACACAAAGGATGTTTTCCGCATACTGCTAGAGGAAGTAACCTCTGACCTGCAGATGAAGGAGAAAAAAACATTAAATGAGGTCGTCCTCCAACTGAGAGGGAAAGATCCAGCCAACGTCAGGGTGTGTCAGCAGGTGCTGAAAAAGCTGATTGCCAAGGTGGCCGAGGACTTCTCCACCCATGAGCTGTTGTTAACACAGCTGGGTGTGTCAGACTCGAAGAATGAGACAGTTGAGGTGTTATGCACCACTGTGAGAGAGACATGGGAGAAAGTGAAAATCATTCCAATGCCAAATACTAAGAGCATTTTAATCTTTGGTCCAACACTGGATTGTTTCGAGGCGATATCATTTCTAAAAGAGATGCTTCACTTTGGAACAGAGGGGGAACAGACCATGAAAGAGAGACCCATTGATCTTAAGAAACCATCTTCTGATTCTCCATCCAACCCTGACATAAACCCCTCAGCAGCGCATCAGAGCTCTGCCAGTAGTGACAAACAAGACCAGGAGACCACCTCTGCGACCGACATTGTTTCATCAGGGAGCTCGGAGGGAGTGAGCCAATCAGGTGTGAAGAAAGTGCCTGTTTTGAAGCTTCGGTTAGGAGCAGCTGGTCCCGTAGATGAAAAGAGTTTCAGGACAATCAGTGCTCCCTATAAAGCAGAGGGGTCACTAAGAGTGACAGAAGGAAATGATGCAGCACCATTACCAGAGCACAGTGCTCAGAGGTTGACAGGGCCAAAGCCTGAGGAAAGCCAGATACCTAACAGTAGGGGACTGCAGACCCAAAAGAACCATAGCGAAGGAAATGCCGGTTTGTCCTGTATATGTGGAACCGCAGGGGAATCTGTATCTTGGACGGCTGGTGGAAAAGCCATGTGCCCATCATGCGTGGAATGTACAAAGTCTCATGCAATGAATCCGCAAAGCGCCTCCGCCAAACATTACGGGGCAAGCCGGTCCAATGAGAAGCAAGATGTGAAAGACACCGAGGTGAAGGCCAGTCCATCTTGTGTAGGTGGAACCACTGGGGAATCTGTGTCTATGACTGCTTGTGGCGGGGCCTTGTGCCAGAATCACATCCATCCCGACTGTAAAGTACGCCCTAAATCTAAGGAGGTTGTCGTGGGCATCCGAGGGACCATGACCCGCAGTGAGATGTCCATCAGTCTGATTGGGTACAACAAGGATACAACACTGAAGATAACCTACAACATTCCTGATGGCATCCAAGGGGTAAGCTCTAACCTTTGAGAATTGGGAATTGTTCAAAGGGATTGGAAATGACAGAGAGTTTGGTTAGGCTGCACCTTTACATCACACATATTTATTACTGCCGCAATGTTTCATATTACAATATCTCTTGATGTGAATCCACCTGGTACATAGCCACGTGTGATCAACACCGAGATCATCAATCGACAGGCATTGTAGAATCCTTATGACAGTCGTACAAAGGCTTTATGTCTAAGGGTGTGTAGATGAGGTCTTACCTATAGATGTATGTTGCCTCCTCGTGATCTACATACCACCTCTGTGCAGAAAGACCATCCAAACCCTGGGGGATCTTTCCAAGGGGGCACGTTCCATGCCTTCCTGCCTCTGAATGAAACGACTCTCAAGCTTCTGCCATGCCTCGAACGTGCCTTTCATCGAGGCCTCACCTTCAATGTGAGAGTAGGGGACACTAGGGATTGTGTGACCTGGGGTAGCATCCCACACAAGACCAGCATCGAGGGAGGGTTTTCCAGGTGAGGTTTTTGTCCAATGTACAGTATGAAAACTATGACATTGAAATATGAAACAAATTTCAACAGTGATACTATAGTGGCAGTGCTATAATCCGAGATTCTTACCCTGGTAGGCCTAAAAGATGAGTTGAAATAGGTTTAGTAGATTGTGGTCCTAAATAAGTCTCCCCTCTATAGGAATGGATACCCAGACTCAAGATATCTCAGATGCTTAGCTGAGGCACTGAGGTCTCATGGTATCGAGGAGGGCTGAAAAACTGCAATGGATCAAGACCTGAGAAAAACCTCAAAACTGACCGAACAGCGCTTTAAAAATGTAATCATTAATTATTTTTTGCCGTACATTTTCCTATGTAAACACTAAAGTTATATAACAAAAAAAAGTAAGGTTCACAATACATATTATTCTATGAAAAATAGTCACAATCAGGAAATGCTCATGATAATGCATATGTAACACAGTGAAGATGCATATGTTGAACATACTGTATATTGGTTGACTCAAATGATCAAAATACAGATATCAGTTCAGATGTCATTTGGTTCTCCTTTCCAGCTACAGTTCCACTTTCAAGTCTGAGTTGTTTGGAGTGACACTTGGAATATACCGGTCTACTGGTCAGAAACAAAGTAACTACACATCTACCACAAACAGAGCAAAMTAAAAAGATCCCCCAAAGAATGCTTACACTGATTCGGTCATGCTCTCCACAGCTCCAGTATTGCGTTTATACAGAATAATTCAAGGACTGTGTGCAGTACTGTTACTGAAGTGCAGGGGGAGCAATTGGTCTGTATTTGAGATTGTCCAGAATCCCAAGCAGGATACTGTATATAGGACAGCTCAGGGCGTGAAAGCACAAAGAAATAGGCATAGCCTAGATAAGCCAGTTTGTCATTTTGGAATGCAATTTATTAATTTCAGAAAACATGTACAGTACAATACAGGTAAGGCATAGGGCAAAACGTCAGAAAAGCGTCACCAGTTCATGTGGACAGCGTCATAGAAAGTGGTGAAAACACAGATTCAAGCACTGCAGAGAATTTCAATCAAAGACTTCAAATACATCAAGGAAGTGTATGATAACATAAACAAACCACTTGTAAAGTTAGTAGTGTCATATTAAGGGCTTGGGTACGTCCGTAGGTGCTTTTGGATGAAGTAAAAATAGGCAAACAAATATGGGGATTTGAGCAACAAACGCATTACCACAACAAACCGCTGGCTCTGAACAATGAAAATCAACGGTCAGTATGATTCAGGTTTCAGAATGGGTGGAAACACCTGCAGGGTCATAAGGACTCAGGGGGGGAAAAGAATCAGATACTCAGATTCCCGGTCCCAATTCCTTCCAGAAAATCCCAGCCATGTCTTAGCTCATACCTCATTCATTCTAATGCCAGGAAAGAAGGAACACTACACAAACCCAACCTTTCCATTTTCACTTCTGACAGAGAGGAAAAATTGCAAATGGAAAAACAAACACTAATCCTAAACACATTCCTAAACAAAAGTTACATTTCAATTGACTTGTTTAACATGAAAATAAAGAGATGGGAAGGCTCTCCGGAGAGAGAGAGAGAGAGAGAGAGAGAGAGAGAGAGAGAGAGAGAGAGAGGGAGTGGAGAGTATGAGTGGAATGTGTGTGGTGGCGTGGTTTTGGACGGGGAGAAGAGTAGCTTCCTTTCTCTGCTGTGTCGGGTTACCGCCACAGCTGGGAAAAACATCTGCTTCCTCTTATATTAACCATTTGGAGTTTTGAAAGCAGAGTGGAATTAGAGCCTCATTTTGTATTTGCAAACTTGATTTAGTCAGAACAGAATTAGAGGGGGAGATACAGTAGAAAGAATGGTCATGGGAATCGAACCCCAGTCTCCAGGTTCGGTATACATCTGCAAGCAGCCGGGTGTGTCAACACTAGACCATGAGCTCGGCAAGACCATTTGGAGTCATTCATGAAAGCCATAAGATACGGATCCAATGATATGAAATGGAACACAGTGAGAATTCACCATGAAAACACGGGGGGGAAAAATGTGAAATTCCCTAATACAAATTCTACAAATCAAGTGTTCTATTTGTGTGTGTCATATGATATTTTGGCCACAGATAAATAGTGAATGATATAGGCCTATTCGCTGCAGATCATCGTAGAATACAACATCGTGGCACCAACGAGAAAGTGTCCAGAGAGCAAGCACTATAGTTGATGCAAAAGTCAAGTGTGTTCCCACGTTCTCCTGTTTCTTAAGTCAGAGCAACTTGATTGGTCTGGAGGAAGGCTGGGGCAATCCTTGAGAATACACAGTTACAACCTTGGATTGTTTATATACTTAATATAAAAAAGTATATTAAGTATATAATAAGTATATTCCTATTATACTTTTGATACTGAAGAGGCACTGTTCAACATTGAGAGCCGTGCGACGATAATCACAAAACGAAAGCAGAGTGTTGACAAGAAAAGCTTGTGCCAAACATTTTTTTTTTTACCACAAGGTCACCGGGACATTGTTTAATCAAGAACAATTCAAACARTTTGACAAGGTAAAGGAAGGCCCTGTTTTTCATTATTTTTGTGATATATGGGCAAAGGGGAAAGTTGGTGTTTAATTTGGCACACTAGGTCAGGAAAAAGCAACAATCCATCTAACAAACAACACTTAAATACTGGTCTCATAGTATTCTCAAAAGTGGCCACGAAGTCAGCGACAATTTACATGTTGAAATATGACATTAAGACATTGAAAGAGAAATCTGGCAAAGCACAATTCAAACAACATCAAACCATATATCACTCAGAAACGCTCACGTGCACACGCACACACACACACACACACACACACACTCCATAATTCACTAATGCAAAATACTAACACATTTTCGTTTAAAAGCTGGACCTCCAATTCATATAACAATACGGTATCTGCCTGCTGAATCAAGAAGAGCATGCAATAAAACTTGGAGGGAGACAAATTACAGTAAAGGGGTCTACATTGATGACTCATGAAGTGTTGCTAATGGGGCACGTTTTCCTTTGAAACATAAGGCCTTGGAACATACCGGAAACATAGCAACTTGTCTGAGTAGCTATTTTACAAACAACATGACTAAGTCACTAGTGTCAGTAGAACAAGACCACCATACACATTTGCCCCTAAGCGCAGTTCTAAGTTCAGCTTATCCTAGCCTTATTAAACCGAGACTCAGCGATGTGCCGTTGGCACGAGTGGCAAGGTAAGCCAACGATATTGCAGACGAGCACACTGCAAGACGATGCACTCACGCGGAGCATCTGTGCACGTGCACGGCTGACGCTTCAGTCTCCTGCGTCAGTATAGCTGTTTGACAACAACTGCGTAGAAATCAGCCTCGCCTTGTGCTCGTTGTTGTTGCTGAAGTCGGCCTGTTACGGCTGTTTATTTTGTGTTTCGCAGAATCTACCTTTTAACCAAAAGGAGGTTTWAAAAAAAAAGGATCTTAGATCAGCACTTAGGGGCAACTTCACCTCACACGTATAAACAGATAGAAACACTGAGGCAATGGTCGATTTCTGAGACATGGACTGAGGAGTAGAGAAGAAGGCCAATGTTGAAGTGCTCAAGTCTACTGCTCACATACATACTCTCCCTTTCTCAATTCTCCTCTCTCTTGACCTCTTCTGTGCTGGTCTCCGTCTTATTCTCCTCATTTTCCTCCTCTTCCTTGTCCTCTGTCTCTGCTGGCTCAGGGTTGGACTCGGGCTTTTCCTCCTCTTTCTTTGGCTCTGGGAGCAGAATCACCTTGCCGATGTTGTTGCGCTCGTGCATACGCCTCATCGCGTCACCCACCTGATGGAGGGACAGAGAAAAGAGAGACGGCAGGCAGACAGAAAGGTTGAAATACAGATCGACAAACCAACCAACTGAAAGAGGGAGATAGAGAGAGGGTGAGAGGGAGAGAGAGAGGGGGAGAGGGATAGAGAGAGAGAGAGAGAGAGAGAGAGAGATGCTCTTCTTCTTTTTTAGCTCCTGTGCAAAAGTTGGATGTTCAGGATCCAGTTTATTTCCCATTTGTAATAAACACATTGGAAATCTGCATCAAACCCTCTCCTTTTACCAAGCTCAGATAATGACATCTTCTCTGTCTGTCATATGAATACTGAAAGGGTTTGTCCCTATTTAATTGGGACTGCACACACACACAAGTGCCTCTCTGACTCCACTGCCCCTGCTCTCTCCACTCACCCCACCCCACGGCACTCAAACAAAGCTTCCCCTAACAACCGACGCCACGGCAACCACGGCCGGTCACCTAGCAACTGCCGGCATCAGACCCATATCAGCGGGAGGGGCTGAGAATTGCAGTGAGTCTGACACGTCAGACAGTGTAAACAGGAAGGGGAGGGTGGGAGGAAGGCTAGGGTGGATAGCAAAGAGCTAATATCTGTGGGGAGACTGCTGTCAAAACAGTTTCAATGAATGTCAAATATGGATTTAATTATTATTATTAATATGCAAGGAACTATTGGAAATGTCATGAAAATGTCACACAGAAAATGAGCCTAGCTTCTACTGGATTAGTTGTAAAAACAGTATGTAGCATCACACGTTCTACAAGTGGCGAGTCTGTTAGTCTGACGTAGATAGGCTACATGCCAGTTGCAATAGATACAAAGTTTCATAGGAAGGTTAGATTAAATATTAAATTCATTCTACCAATCCTATGACTATTCCATTCATTCACTCCTTTCAAAAGGAGTCGGATACGATACCGGCTTCCAGGCAGTCGCATAGCAACAAGAGGTCTAGCTATACACCAGTCATATTTCCTGTCACACCGAGGCTCCCACTAATCAATCTAACCTTTGACGCCAAGCCTTCTGACCAATCAGAAGGGGGTCAAGTGGATAGGAGCGGGGGGAGAGACGTTTCCCATCCTCTCTGGAAAGGCTCTCAACCGTCGCAATGGAAACCACTGGGTTGACGAATACTAAGTAAACAAATCAGTCAGTCTATAATGACATTGTTGTAGCGCCTCTTTGTAAACAGAATTGGGATTTGAAAAGACCCCCACCTCTTCCTCCCTCCCTCCCCCCCCTCTCAAACCCTCTCTGCCTCCCACAAAGTCTGTCGATGTCCAACCCTGTTGAGCAGACATAATATCAGACATTACTAAAGAAGCAGGAGAGCTAGGTGTAAACATAGCCTTTCAAGGCAGTGGAAGGAAGAGTGCAAGCCTCTGGAGGGATTATATGAAAGCAATACAGAAATATTTAGAATCGCCACCAGGGGGCAGCTGGAAGCAGTGTTTGTATACAATGCAGTACTTTACCTACATTGTACCTTAGACTGCAGGTCCACTGGGCGCCAGTTCAGGTAGATTATGTAGACTACATGCAGGCTACAGCAGAATTCGTATGTGGATTATAATAAATTGACATATTTGTAGGGTCTAAGATGTATTTTCCGTTAGGGAAAATAAATGGTTTTATTATATGTTCAAGGCAAGCAATAGGCAGAATAAATTATTGGTGGCCTCAGTGCCTGTGTGGTCCAGCGGTTACAGCCATAACAGTTTAGCAATGGAAATCTCACCTACTGTAAGGGCCATCCACACCAAAGACCATAACTACATTGGCAAGTTACACATAGCCTAACTATAAAACGTGGGCGAGCATCCACACTGGAGGAAAGTTGATCGTTTTACAGTAGGCCTACATCTGTCAATCAACTGATGGCCAAATCAGCTATCACCTCAGCCAGAGAAACACAAACAGCAGCCTATTATCGGGTTTTCACACCATTCATCATGTGACAATGGATAGGCTAACGGGTAGCCTACAGAATGTATTGGAATATAATCAAATAACAAGGGGCTTATTGTAACCATCAATGGCACTAGATTATCGCCAGCTGATGCCTCGTTAAACCACCAATACCCGCTAAATTCATAAACACAGCTAATCTCAATTGCAACCATTATTGGCCACCTCATTACYGCTCCGTAAAACATTATGTCCTTGTTACCTTAGTCCTGCTTGCAACCAAAGTCTTTCAAGATATGTTCGCCCTCTGGTTGATATTATCATCGGAACAACTTGATTTATTGATTGGCAAGATTTAGGTATTGTAGAAATAAAGTATTTACTTGTTTACGATGGCAAATCTACTGTGGCAAATATCCAACACTTTGTATGAATGGAAACTAATGTTGGTGTAACCTACTGTTAGTATCGAGGGTAAAATATCCTTGGACTTTCTATAATTATTTGAAATGTGAAACTAAACCAAGCCAATCCAGGATTTAGGTATTTGTGCCAGAAGGGTGTGGACCGGAATCGAACACATACTGACAGGAGGCCCTAGTCCCTAGAACACCCCAGGCCACGATTGAAATCAATTTTGACAGTTCATTCGTAACCTTAGGTTTGCTAGAAACCTTAAGATGTCCTCTTTTCGATAATATATATCCGAAATGCATATATAAATGCATTTCGGATACAATTTCACACTTGTAGTGGAGTGTATGTCGTAGTGGAGATCAATATATATCTTGTGTTACTAAGCTATATACGCCGACGGTTGTTGATGTGTATGGCTGCATTTCAGATACATTTTTTGTACACTTGAATGTCGCAGTAGTATGATATATGACCTTACAGTAGCAGTAGGACATTTATTAATATTCATTCTGGTGCGTTTAGCATTTGAGCGAGCGAGGGAGGATGATTTTGATAGCTGGCACTGGTCCGAATGACTCGATTTCCCCCGCATGGAGAGAAAGAGAAATTCGAATTTCCAGTGAATGTATCTAAATCACGAGGCTCTTTTGAATTTCCTGATGCGCAGGAAAATGTACCACAACAAAAGTGATAAAATTAAGATCCGACATCTGTATGTAAACTCTGTTAGACTGCAGGAATCCATGAAATACTACGTTCTCTGCGTCTGCTATGGAGGAGCACCCGAGCCAAAAATATATACTATATCCGTTATTGACGTCACTTCTATCAGTGTAGGTGAAGGGCAGGAGACAGGTTAAAGAATGAATTTTAAGCCTTGAGACAATTGAGACATGGATTGTGTATGTGTGCCATTCAGAGGGTGAATGGGCAAGACAGGTGCCAGGTGAAACTGTTGGTGTCAAGAACTGCAATGCTGCTGGGTTTTTCACACTCAACAGTTTCCGTGTGTATCAAGAATGGTCCACACTCCAAACAACATCCAGCCAACTTGACACAACTGTGGGAAGCATTGGAGTCAACATGGGCCAGCATGCCACCCTGTGGAACGCTTTCGACAACTTGTAGAGTCCATGCCCCGACAAATTGAAGCTGTTCTGAGGGCAAAAAGGAGGGGTGCAACTCAATATTAGGAAGGTGTTCTTATTAATGCTTTGTAGACTCAGTGTGTGTATATATATATACATACATATATACACAGTTGAAGTCAGAAGTTTACATACAGCTTAGCCGAATACATTTAAAATCAGTTTTTCAATTCCTAACATTTAATCCTAGTAAAAATTCCCTGTCTTAGGTCAGATAGGATCACYACTTTACTTTAAGAATGTGAAATGTCAGAATAATAGTAGAGAGAATTATTTATTTCAGCTTTTATTTCTTTCATCACATTCCCAGTGGGTCAGAAGTTTATATAGACTCAATTAGTATTTGGTAGTATTGCCTTTAAATTGTTTAACTTTGGTCAAACGTTTCGGGTAGCCTTTCCCAAACAAGTTTCCCACAATAAGTTGGGTGAATTTTGGCCTATTCCTCCTGACAGAGCTGGTGTAACTGAGTCAGGTTTGTAGGCTCCTTGCTCGCACATGCTTTTTCAGTTCTACCCACACATTTTCTATAGGATTGAGGTCAGGGCTTTGTGATGGCCACTCCAATAACTTGACTTTGTTGTCCTTAAGCCATTTTGCCACAACTTTGGAAGTATGCTTGGGGTCATTGTCCATTTGGAAGACCCATTTGCAACCAAGCTTAAACTTCCTGACTGATGTCTTGAAGATGTTGCTTCAATATGGCACCTAATTTTCCTCTCCTCATGATGCCATCTATTTTGTGAAGTGCACCAGTCCCTCCTGTAGCGAAGCACCCCCACAACATGATGCTGCCACCCGTGCTTCACGGTTGGGATGGTGTTCTTCGTTGCAAGCATCCTCCTTTTCCTCCACATAACAATGGTCATCATGGCCAAACAGTTCTATTTTGTTTCATTAGACCAGAGGACATTTCTCCAAAGTATGATCTTTGTTCCCCATGTGCAGTTGCAAAACGTAGTCTGGCTTTTTATGGCGTTTTTGGAGCAGTGGCTTTTCCTTGCTGGGGCCTTTCAGTTTAGTCAATAAAGGACTTGTTCTACTGTGGATATAGATACTTTATGTACCTGTTTCCTTCAGCATCTTCACAAGGTCCTTTGCTGTTGTTCTGGGATTGATTTGCACTTTTCGCACCAAGTACGTTCATCTCTAGGAGACAGAACGCATCTCCTTCCTGAGCGGTATGATGGCTGCATGGTCCCATGGTGTTTATACTTGCGTCATATTGTTTGTACAGATGAACGTGGTACCTTCAGGCGTGGAAAGTGCTCCCAAGGATGCCAGACTGTGGAGGTCTACAAATTTTTTTCTGAGGTCTTGGCTGATTTATTTTGATTTTTCCATGATGTCAAGGCACTGAGTTTGAAGGTAGGCCTTGAAATACATCCACAGGTACACCTCCAATTGACTCAAATGATGTCAATTAGCCTATCAGAAGCTTCTAAAGCCATGACATCATTTTCTGGCATTTTCCAAGCTGTTTAAAGGCACAGTCAACGTAGTTTATGTAAACTTCTGACCCACTGGAATTGTGATACATTGAATTATAAGTTAAATAATCTGTCTGTAAACAATTGTTGAAAAATTACTTGTGTCATGCACAAAGTAGATATCCTAACCGACTTGCCAAAACTATAGTTTATATTTGTGGAGTGGTTGAAAAACGAGTTTTAATGACTCCCCTAAGTGTATGTAAACTTTCGACTTCAACTGTATATACACTGCTCAAAAAAATAAAGGGACACTAAAATAACACATCCTAGATCTGAATGAATGAAATATTCTTATTAAATACTTTTTTCTTTACATGGTTGAATGTGCTGACAACAAAATCACACAAAAATTATCAATGGAAATCAAATTTATCAACCCATGGAGGTCTGGATTTGGAGTCACACTCAAAATTAAAGTGGAAACCACACTACAGGCTGATCCAACTTTGATGTAATTCCTTAAAGTCAAAATGAGGCTCAGTTATGTGTGTGGCCTCCACGTGCCTGTATGACCTCCTACAACGCCTGGGCATGCTCCTGATGAGGAGGCGGATGGTCTCCTGAGGGATCTCCTCCCAGACCTGGACTAAAGCATCCGCCAACTCCTGGACAGTCTGTGGTGCAACGTGGCGTTGGTGGATGTAGCGAGACATGATGTCCCAGATGTGCTCAATTGGATTCAGGTCTGGGGAACGGGCGGGCCAGTCCATAGCATCAATGCTCTCTTGCAGGAACTGCTGACACACTCCAGCCACATGAGATCTAGCTTGTCTTGCATTAGGAGAACCCAGGGGCCACGCACCGCATATGGTCTCACAAGGGGTCTGAGGATCTCATCTCGTACCTAATGGCAGTCAGGCTACCTCTGGCGAGCACATGGAGGGCTGTGCGGCCCCCAAAGAAATGCCACCCCACACCATGACTGACCCACGCCGCCAAATCGGTCATGCTGGAGGATGTTGCAGGCAGCAGAACGTTCTCCACGGCATCTCCAGACTCTGTCACGTCTGTCCACGTGCTCAGTGTGAACCTGCTTTCATCTGTGAAGAGCACAGGGCGCCAGTGGGAGAATTTGCCAATCTTGGTGTTCTCGGCAAATGAAACGTCCTGCACGTGGTTGGGTGTTGGGCTGTAAGCACAACCCCACATGTGGACGTCGGGCCCTCATACCACCTCATGGAGTCTGTTTCTGACCGATTGAGCAGACACATGCACATTTGTGGGCCTGCTGGAGGTCATTTTGCAGGGCTCTGGCAGTGCTCCTCCTGCCCTCTCCTTGCACAAAGGCGGAGGTAGCGGTCCTGCTGCTGGGTTGTTGCCCTCCTACGGCCTCCTCCACGTTTCCTGATGTACTGGCCTGTCTCCTGGTAGCGCCTCCATGCTCTGGACACTACGCTGACAGACACAGCAAACCTTCTAGCCACAGCTCGCATTGATGTGCCATCCTGGATGAGCTGCACTACCTGAGCCACTTGTGTGGGTTGTAGACTCCGTCTCATGCTACCACTGGAGTGAAAGCACCGCCAGCATTCAAAAGTGACCAAAACATCAGCCAGGAAGCATAGGAACTGAGAAGTGGTCTGTGGTCACCACCTGCAGAACCACTCCTTTATTGGGGGTGTCTTGCTAATTGCCTATAATTTCCACCTTTGTCTATTCCATTTGCACAACAGCATGTGAAATTTATTGTCAATCAGTGTTGCTAAGTACACAGTTTGATTTCACAGAAGTGTGATTGACTTGGAGTTACATTGTGTTGTTTAAGTGTTCCCTTTATTTTTTTGAGCAGTGTATATATATATTATATATATATACAGTGGGGAGAACAAGTATTTGATACACTGCCGATTTTGCAGGTTTTCCTACTTACAAAGTCTGTAATTTTTTTTATCATAGGTACACTTCAACTGTGAGAGACAGAATCTAAAACAAAAATCCAGAAAATCAAATTGTATGGACTGAGCTTGGAGATGTATGGATGGATGTATTCCCTATAACGCACAGCGTTGAGATTGCCTGCAATGACAACAAGCTCAGTGATGACATGGAATCATGTAGTAACGAAAAAAGTGTTAAGCAAATCAAAATATATTTTATATTTGAGATTCTTAAAAGTAGCCACCCTTTGCCTTGATGAAATCAAATTTGAGTGTTTTGTCGATGTTTTTGCGGGTGTTGTGAAATTCTTGTGTTTCTAGCTCCAACAGTGCAGTAATATCTAACAATTTCACAACAATACACACAATACACACAAAGAAGAACCTAAAGTAAAGGAATGGAATTAAGAATACATCAATATTTCGGCGAGCAATGTCAGAGCGGCATAGACTAAGATACAGTAGAATAGGATAGAATACAGTATATACATATGAGATGAGTGATGTAATGTTCCATTATTAAAGTGGCCAGTGATGTTTTCAAGTCTATATAGGGCAGCAGCCTCTAATGTGCTAGTGATGGCTATTTAACAGTCTGATTGCCTTGAGATAGTAGCTATTTTTCAGTCTCTCGGTCACAGCTTTGATGCACCTGTACTGACATCGCTTTCTGTATGATAGCGGGGCGATCAGGCAGTGGCTCGGGTGATTGTTGTCCTTGAGGATCTTTTTGGCCTTCCTGTGACATCGGGTGCTGTAGGTGTCCTGGAGGGCAGGTAGTTTGCCCCCGGTGATGCGATGGGCAGACCGCACCACCCTCTGGAGACCCCTGCGGTTGCGGGCGGTGCAGTTGCCGTACCAGGCGGTGATACAGCCCGACAGGATGCTCTAAATTGTGCATCTGTAAAAGTTGGGGAGGATTTTAAGTGCCAAGACAAATTTCTTTATCCTCCTGAGGTTGAAGAAGCGCTGTTGCGCCGCCTTCACCACACTGTCTGTGTGGGTGGACCAATTCAGTTTGTCAGTGATGTGTACACTGAGGAACTTGAAGCTTTCCACCTTCTCCAACGCGGTCCCGTCGATGTGGATAGGGGGGGTGCTCCCTCTGCTGTTTCCTGAAGTCCACGATCAGCTCTTTTGTTTTGTTGACGTTGGGTGAGAGGTTATTTTCCTGGCACCACACTCCCAGGGACCTCACCTCCTCCCTGTAGGCTGTCTCGTCATTGTTGGTAATTAGGCCTACTACTGTTGTGTCGTCTGCAAACTTGATGATTGAGTTGGAGGCGTGCGTGGCCACACAGTCATGTTTGAACAGGGAATATAGGAGGAGGCTGAGCACGCATCCTTGTGGGGCCCCAGTGTTGAGGATCAGCAAAGTGGAGGTGTTGTTTCCTACCTTCACCACCCGGGGGTTGGCCCGTCAGTAAGTCCAGGACCCAGTTGCACAGGGCGGGGTTCAGACCCAGGGCCTCGAGCTTAATGATAAGCTTGGAGGGTACTATGGTGTTGAATGTTGAGCTATAGTTTGTGATGCTGAGATTGTTTGGGATGAGTTGGACCGCAGAGTGAAGGAAAAGCAGCCAACAAGTGGTCAGCATATGTGGGAACTCCTTCAAGACTGTTGGAAAAGCATTCCTCATGAAGCTGGTTGAGATAATGTCAAGAGTGTGCAAAGCTGTCATCAAGGCAAAGGGTGGCTACTTTGAAGAATCTAAAATATATTTTGATTCGTTTAACACTTTTTGGGTTACTACATGATTCCATTTGTGTTATTTCATAGTTTTGATGTCTTCACTATTATTCTACAATGTAGAAAATAGTATTGGCATTCTCTCAACCAGCTTCATGAGGTAAACTTGAA
The DNA here is from genome assembly GCF_002910315.2 of Salvelinus sp. IW2-2015. Lineage (NCBI taxonomy): Eukaryota > Metazoa > Chordata > Actinopteri > Salmoniformes > Salmonidae > Salvelinus > Salvelinus sp. IW2-2015. Next base: position 15,847,352 of record NC_036858.1, read on the forward strand.
TGAGTAGGCGTGTCCAAAATTTTGACTGGTACTGTATACTGGATATAATGTATAGCCACTAAGCTACTCCTATATATTCACTGCACCTGTGTGCGCACACACACAGACACAGACACAGACACACACACACACACACACACACACACACACACACACACACACCTGTTCAAAGTGGTAGGTGGAGTCAATGCGGGGCTTGATCTTGCCCTGGGTGTAGAGTTCCAGTAGGCGGGTCATGGTCTGGGTGATGAGCTCCTCCTCGTCACTCAGGTAGCCCAGATGGAAGCCACACACAGCCTTGTTGGCATGCATCAGCCTCAGGGTGTTGATGGTGAATTGGTTGTACCAGGTCTTGGCTACCGCCAATAGGTTCTTCTTCTGACCCGTCACACAGTTGGCTGCACCTGGGTAATGGAGTCATGAAGTCAGGGACACATGGAGAGGACATTACCACCCTGCCAGAAATGTGCATGTTAAAAACGTGGTGTAAATATAATAATTACACAACATCACATTTTACTGCAACACAAATTAAATTGTAACACTTCAAAAATGCAAACACTTGAAAAGCTAGCTTGGAATGCATTCCCCCCCCTCCCCCCCCTCAATACATTTTAAATGTATTGGAAGCAGGTTATCAAGTCATTTCACATACCATGGAACATGTTAGAATTGCAAATGGAATGTGTTAATCTTCTATAAGATTTACGGTAAGGAAGGGATGTAGTGGTACAGAAAAAGGTGGGTAAACACCTTTTCCGGTTGAGATGACAGGAGGCGAGTAATGTAAACGCTAATACAAACAACGGTAATTTAGTCTCTTACCAAACACTATGAGGGTTCCCATGGGCTTCAGCAAACTAAAGGCCTTTTGGGTGTCTGAGCCTCCCAGTGGGTCCAGGACAACGTCCAATCCTGAGGGAAAGAGACAGAAATGCCATTGGAAACTGATTTGCTCGAGTGGATCACTAGTACTGATCGAGAGGCTTGACATACAGTTTACGTCGTATGCAATGATACACTACATGACCAAAAGTGTGTAGACACCTGCTCGTCGAACATCTCATTCCAAAATCACGGGCATTGAAATGGAGTTGGTCCCCTCTTTGCTGCTATAACAGCCTCCACTCTTCTGGGAAGGCTTTCCATTAGATGTTGGAACATTTCTGCGGGGACATGCTTCCATTCAGCCACAAGAGCATTAGTGAGGTTGGGCACTGATGTTGGGCGATTAGGCCTGGCTCGCAGTTGGCGTTCCAATTCAATCCAAAGTTGTTCGATGGGGTTGAGGTCAGGGATCTGTGCAGGCCAGACAAGTTCTTCCACATCGATCTCGACAAACCATTTCTGTATGGACCTCGCTTTGTGCATGGGGGCAATGTCATGCTGAAAGAGGAAAGGGCCTTCCCCAAACTGTTGCCACAAAGTTGGAAGCACAAAATCATCTGGAATGTCATTGTATGCTGTAGAGTTGTGATTCCCCTTCACTAGAACTAAGTGGCCTAGCCCGAACAATGAAAAACAGCCCCAGACCATTATTCCTCCTCCACCAAACTTTATAGTTGGCACTATGAATTCAGGCAGGTAACGTTCTCCTGGCATCCGCCAAACCCAGATTTGTCCGTCGGACTGCCAGATGGTGAAGCATGATTCATCACTCCAGAGAACACGTTTCCATTGCTCCAGAGTCCGATAGCAGCGAGCTTTACACCACTCCAGCCGACGTTTAGCATTGCGCACAGTGATTTTAGGCTTGTGTGCGGCTGCTCGGCCATGGAAACCCATTTCATGAAGCTCCCGACGGAACAGTTCTTGTGCTGAAGTTGCTTCCAGAGGCAGTTTGGAACCCGGTAGTGAGTGTCGCAACCAAGGACAGACCATTTTTTGCGCACTACGCACTTCAGCACTCTGCAGTCCCATTCTGTGAACTTGTGTGGCCTGCCACTTCATGGCTGAGCCGTTGTTGCTCCTAGACATTTCCACTTCACAATAACAGCATTACAGTTGACCGAGGCACCTCTAGTAGGGCAGAAATTTGACTGACTTGTTGGAAAGGTGGTGTCCAATGAAGGTGCCACGTTGAACGTCACTGARCTCTTCAGTAAGGCCATTCTACTGTCAATGTTTGTCTATGGAGATTGCATGGCTGTGTGCTCGATTTTACACACCTGTCAGCAACGGGTGTGGCTGAAATAGCCAAATCCACTAATTTGAAGGGGTGTCCACATACTTTTGTATATATAGTGTAATACTTCAAAGAGGAGATGACAAAGGCACCTATCAGTGATGCTGATGATACCGCCCTTTAGCCTGGTCCCAGATCTATTTGCGTTGTCTTGCCAACTCCTATGGTGATTGTCACACCAATAACCATAGGAGTTGGCAAGACAGTACAAACAGATCTTGGACCAGGCTGCATGTCCAATCCATCCTTACCCTTGGGGCTGATTTTACGGATCTCCTCGGCGTAATCTCGTGTACGGTAGTCGATGGGGTGGGTGACCCCCCCCTGGCCGATGGTCTCATGCTTGCTGGCCGACGCAGTTCCAAACACGGTCACGTCCTCCAGCAACTGACAGAGCTGGGTGGCAGCGATGCCCACACCACCTACAGTAGAGGGACATAAGGGGACAAGACACAGAGAGAGGCACGAGGGACACATAGCATGAGAGATACTGTAGGTAACATGGAGGCAGGAAAATTGTGACAGAGGTGATTCCTGATGAAGGTGATTCGTGATGGAGGAGAAATTTAATAGAGTGGAGACGGGATAACGGAGAAGAGACGGGATGGTGAAATTGAATGGAGGAGAGATGTGATGGACACTTTGAGTTTGATTGAGCCAGCAGGTTTGGCACCTTTGGGACTTCAAATCAAAATCAAATTTTATTGGTCGCATACACATATTTAGCTATCCATTGGTTCCATTGGTTCCATTTTGCTAGGCAAGCTGAATCAAGCTCAAATACAGTAGAAAGACTTCAAATACTATTTGAACCCAGGTGTGGTGATTGGTGCCACGTACAAAAAAAAGCCTCACTTGCAGTATTCTAGACATACTGTTCTGTAACAGGCTCTGTTCTGTAACATACTGTTCTGTAAGCTCTAAAAGCTTTTAGCAAACCTTGAAATTCTGTTTATCTGACACACGCTCCCCTTCATAGTGGTAAGGTGAGGCAATGACACATCTGCCACGCTGATTCTCAACACAGGGGCCCCTCAGGGGTGTGTGCTTAGTCCCCTCCTGTACTCCCTGTTCACCCACAACTGCATGGCCAAGCACGACTCCAGCACCATCCTTAAGTTTGCCGACGACACAACGGTGGTAGGCCTGATCACCGACAACGATGAGACAGCCTATAGGGAAGAGGTCAGAGACCTGGCAGTGTGGTGCCAGGACAATAACCTCTCCCTCAACGTGACCAAGACAAAGGAGATGATCATGGACTACAGGAAAAGGAGGGCCGAGCCCGCACCCATTCACACTGAAGAGGCTGTAGTGGAACAGGTCGAGAGCTTCAAATTATTTGGTGTCCACATCACCAACAAACTATCATGGTCCAAACACACCAAGACAGTCGTGAAAAGGGGAACGACAATGCCTATTCCCCCTCAGGAGACTGAAAAGATTTGGCATGGGTCCTCAGATCCTCAAAAAGTTCTACAGCTGCACCACCGAGAGCATTCTGACTGGTTGCTTCACCGCCTGGTATAGCAACTTCTCGGCATCCGACCGCAAGGCGCTACAGAGGGTAGTGCGTACTGCCCAGTACATCACTGGGGCCAAGCTTCCTGCCACCCAGGACATCTATACCAGGCGGTGTCAGAGGAAGGCCCTAAAAATTGTCAAAGACTCCAGCCACCCTAGTCATAGACTCATCTCCCTGCTACCGCACTGCAAACGGTATCGGAGCGCCAACTCTAGGTCCAAAAGGCTTAACAGCTTCTACCCCCAAGGCACCCAGACTATTTGCATTGACCCCCCCTTTTTTTTTACACTACTGCTACTCGCTGTTTATTATCTATGCATAGTCGCTTGTACCTACAGTACATGTACATATTACTTCAATTACCTCAACTAACCTGTACCCCCGCACATTGACTCGGTACCGGTATCCCCTGTATATAGCCTCGTTATTGTTATTTTATTGTATTACATTTAAGGGCTTGTAAGTTAGCATTTTACAGTAAGGTCTACACGGCGCATGTGACAAATATAATTGTATTTTATTTGATAGTGGATACTCAAAACACAACCCACTGGGCACAGACAGCAATTCAATATCTATTCCACGTTGGTTGAAGCGTGCCCTTTCGCACCACCACCGCCAGCTACTGCGCTCATAAAAATATTTCTGACACACCCCCGGACCGATAGCGTTACCACCAGCACTAAGATTTACCATTGCGCTAAGTTTGTTAAAATGGAGCCCCTACTTTGTGTCTGTGTGTGTTCAAGAAAGGTAGAGCCCAATTTGTAGGAAGAAAACAGAAACCGTTAGCATAGCTCGAAGGTTACTCACATAACCGCGGTTCTATGAACTAAGCATTTGTATTTTTTKGGGGGGGGGTTCTCTCGCATCCTCATTTTCAAATCAGGTGACCCCCGTGACCACTAGTTTTGGAAACACTGCAGTACAGTATAAACCAAACCCTACTTATCTTATCCATCTTTGTTTTGTTTTTTCAAGGCCATGAAGCTAAAAAATCTACGTGAAACGTCGAGTGTTACCAAAGCAACAGGATGATAACGATCTATGTTGTCAGTTGGCTAAGGTGCTGCATGTCGTACAGTGTTATCCTCAGAGGTAAGAGGTGGCGTTGCCATGGAAATGGAGGCATATTGTTCCAGGGTAAAAGGACAGGGGAGTCACTACAGACTTGTATGTCCACATACGCTATATACTGTGCAATCTCCCATTCTAAGATCAAGGGAAGTATGTCAAAGCCATGACTTAGGCCTAGTCAGTGGTGCAGATGAATGGCTATGTTATACAGTACTACCGTGGTTGCGAGGGGAAATTCTGGGGCTGTGGAGTGTGTGTGGTGGGGAAAGGGGTACATTTTTATAGTATGTGTGTGTATGTGACTTGTGTGTGCTACTCGATGTACAATCAGTCACATTCCGGTAAGTAAACATGAGCGTGTGTGTATGTTTGTAAGAATGTGTGTGTATGTGCACTTGTGTGAGTGTGTATGCGTGTGCGTTTGCGCCCTTGTGGATGTGTGTGTGTGTCCACCACTACTGTACCTGCTGCCATGTGGATGAGGATGCTCTGTCCGGCCCTGACGTTGGCCATCTCAAAAAGCATAATGTAGGCCGTCAGGTAGTTGACGGGGAGGGCCGCCCCTTCCTCGAAGCTCATTGACTCTGGCATGATGAATGTTTGGCTAGCAGGCACAACCACCACCTCCTGCCACAGGCCGTGACGACTCAACACCAACACACGGTCACCCACCTGAGAGAGGGACATTTCACATGGGTCGTAAGTCACAACACACTTAAACACCGTGAAAATCCTGACAACTATTTGCTGAGTGGCAAAGTTTCCGGATGAAAATAATATTGTGGTGGTTGCCAACTGGAAGTTGCTTTCTACGGTCCATGTGAATATTATGAACGAGAGGAGGAGATGTCTTTATTGACATGCACTCCTGCAATAGCTGAATCTCCCATGTCAGGAGAGCACTGCTGACTTACTTGCCTGGGGCCAGATCAATTGTTGCGGTCTTGCCCGACTCCTATGGTCATTGTCTAACAGATCTGGAACCAGGCAAGCCGTAGACTTTTTATTTGTGTTTCGAAAGAGGCCAAGAGGCGGAAGACGCAGGAAAGTCGCCCAATCGGTCTCTGAATATTATAACATTTCCTGTTTGTAATTCCTCGAGATGTACGGGTTGCTTCTCTTCCTGCTGCTCACAAACACATGACAATAAAGTACTCATGACTCACAGATCACATTGCCACATTGCATTTTATGCGGTCAATGACCTCAAAGTCTGCACAAAAGGGTGCATGACCAATTGAGACCTAAGAGAACCTGTATGAAACTTCTATTTGAAAATATACCATTGTTCAGGAATGTTCTGTGGAAGTGGTGGTTGAGTATTTCAAAGAACCAGTCAATAACACATACCAGGAAAGAATGAATAGAAAAGAAAAACAAGAGAACACGGAAAAAACAAACGCCACTGAGGAAAAGGTTCAAATGTGGGTGGGGCTTTATGCTCGAAAAGTGAATATGTCAACGGTTGACATCATTTGATCACTGACCAATCTGATCACATCTATCTGGTCTTTTTAGGATGGGCGAAGAGGATTCAACAAGGCTGAAGATTTTAAAACAGGGTCGTATTCATTTGTACCAAACAGATGAAAACTGACTGAAACAGAGAGGGACTAATTGGATTTGTCCAGTAAGAAACGCTCATTTCTGTTTTTTCATTGCAAAACGTTTTAAAACATTGCAATGCTTGCCCTGATGAATACGACCCAAAGCTGGTGTCTGTTTCAGCCCGGGAAATATCCCATGTGACCTCATCCGAAACAGCCACGCCCTCAGTCCACCTCTGGATAGCTTCACTGATTGTTGGGCCAAAGCGGCCGTTCGGACAAATGTCGATAAAACAGTGAGTTGTTGAGACCATGTTGGCCAAAAGACACAAACTGAGCTCAGCATAAACAGAAACAGGAACAGGTCCAAGCCTAGGCTACTCCCAAAACAGACTCTAAAGGCAGCAGCTGGGCTCTGCCTCATATTGTCCACAGATCGGGCAGCACTCTGACTCTAGGCTGTTGTTGTTGGGGGTGGTGGTTAGGTGTCTTGGAACTAGAAGCACAAGCATTTCACTACACTTGCATTAACATCTGCTAACCATGTGTATGTGACCAATACAATTTGATTTGAGGCCAGTTGTGCAGAAAGAATGTGCTGTCCTTCTATAGGATTCTTCTAGCCATTTGTTGGGGGAAGGGAGGGTGGAAAGGGGTGTGGCAAGGGGAGGAGAAGAAAATGAAGGGGGAGGAGAAGGAAATATCAAATGTAACTGACCATGTTTGTGGAACAGTGAAGGGTTATGATGTACCTTACAAACAGTACTGACTATTTGGGTCTGACAGACAGACAGACTCACACATAGGCTCACCTTGCACATCGGCAAACAATTGCACACAAACACGGGGCCAAAACACACACACGCACACACGCCAAAGGAAATATTGCTGATATCAAAATATTATATCAGAGCCCTTTATCAAATAGATTGGGTCATGTCATTGCAGTGTTACGCCCACATGAGTTGACAGCCCTTGGGGGAATTCTCGAAGCATGGCAGTGTCAGTGTCATCACTCATTTCACATCTCCATCCCACTTCGGATATTCACAGTCTGGAAGTATCAGAGGGTGAACAAATGGAGACAGGGGAGAACCAAAGCTCTTAACCCCAACCTCTGATAATCACTTCTCAACAGGTTCTTGGAGGTGTTATAACACATCGAGATAGGGAGCAGGAAGGCACACCACCTGACCATAGGATATGTGACTTTCATTGGGAAGACAGAATATGCTCACTGCTATTATAGTAGCCCAATATTTGCTACTAAAATCAAGACAATAATGCGGCCAAGGACGAAAACCACTAAAATGTTTATTATCTTGTAATAAGGCTTTCGTACAGAGACACAATGTTGTTTCAGCCTTGTGACTGCATGAATAACTAAGAAAATGATATGACGGCAGAAAGGAAGATATTAAAGAGATAAATCACGTAAAAGGAGCGCCCAAAACAGTGCTGTCATACTGCACTGTTAACCATGATTTTGTGCACGCCTCCTCAATAAAATATTATAGCCTATATAACGGTTCTGTGCCTGGACAAAAAGGGCCACGTTTTATGTATTGATTGGGCGGGCCTCGCCCATGAATTTGATTTGAATATAAATGATGAGCAATAGGCTACCATAAAGAAAGAAAGAAAAGGCTTGAAAGAAACATGATGCTATGTTTTTAGACTCACTTTTCTATCCGTCACCTCTTCCCCTAATGCTTCAATCACGCCCGAGCATTCCATCCCGGGCGTGACGGGCGGCGACGGCAGCAGCTCATACAACCCCTGTCTCCCCATCAACTCGGCGAAGTTCAGACCACACGCCTTGACCCGCACCAGCACCTCTGCGCTTTTCAGGCTTGGCTTTCCCTTTTTCATCTGGAGCTTCACTTTGTCATAGCCTCCATAGCCCGTTAGGAACAAAGCACGGTAGCTGAAAACTTCCTCCTCGGGCGCCACGGGCGCTTTGTCTGGGGTCGCCGCCGCCACAGGCTCGTCTGCTGGCTCTTCCGCGGGGGATGGCTCACCCTCTTGGGCTGCCTCCGATGGAGGTTCCTCAGTAGGTGGGTTCTCTGTCTTCTCCTCTGCGGGTTCTTGCTGCTGTCGTGCCGGTGCCTCTTCGCCAGACATGATCGGAATCACAAAAATAGCCTATTTTTCCCAATGCGCTTTTCTTTTTTGGTACTTCTGTTTCTCAGGTTTTCCTGATAGCCTAAAAAACACCTTACAGAAGTTGCAGTAAAATTGTATTTTTTTCGTAAACTAGTCTATTGCAGTGCACAATTCCACTGTACAAATATAGATAGCCTATTACAACAGGTAATACCAGGAGGTGATTTTAGTGCGTGCACCCTAGCTAGGAAAGTGACAGATATTCTACTTGGCAATGGAGAGCAGTGCGCAGTCAGACGGGATGTGGCCACGGTTAAAGGGCGGAAAGTGGATTTTTAGTCAGAGGAGGGGAGCTAAAGCAAGAGGTCGGCGGAGCTCGCTTAGCAACAGGTGGCGTTGCCATCAAGGTGCATGGGGCTTACAGGCCTATGTCAACAGTGAAATAGAAAGGATGATGACCAAAATATAGCCTAGAGATAGGTATGCATTGGAGAACAAGAAGACCAATTTTCAAGAAGCTTAAACAATTTGGTCTAATTTTGCAATCTATTATTGATCTCAAGACATTCTCTGGAAACAACAATAGGCAGGCAGCAACAGGGGCAAGTTTTGAATTACATTGTGTAAAAAGACTATTCGACCCAGTGTGGAACCATTGACATAATGGAACCTGTAGCTGAGGGGTCCTAAAACTGCAAAAGGCAGTCATGAACGTTTTTGTGTTCTCCCAGTCTGTGAAACAGGAAGTCACTAGGTGATAAAGATGTGGCCAAGGGGGCATGGCAGGAAATGCCTGAGTTAATAGAGAGCCCGGCACTTGCAGGACAGGGCTGCCATGTTTCACTTCCTACTCCTCTTGTTTGTAGGTTCTGATTAAGGGGCAAACAAGCCATCGTAAAAAAAGAAAGAAAGAAAATTGCCCCAAAAAAGTTGAACCAGCTCACTTGCTTTTACACTATGGTATGACTATTATATGTTCAATGTTTCTTTAGAAAATATTTTTTTAAAGGAATATTTTCCCCATATTAAAACGAAAGTTCAGTTCACATAACAGGAACAGGCATAAATTAATCATTAATTAATCACACAAAATAAACTAGCTTCAGAAATGACTTTGTCAAAGCAAGAACATAACTAGGGGTTTGCAATGATGGTGACAACTTGGAGACATTTTTGGATTAAGTGGATCAAAATTCAAAAGGCACTCGCACATTTGAGCTGTCTTTGTGGCAGGTGCATAGTAACAATTGAATAACATGAGAGAGAAAATAAGAAACCGACACACTGCTCTTGCGGGTATCAAATCAAATCAAATGTTATTGGTCACATACACATGGTTAGCAGATGTTAATGCGAGTGTAGCGAAATGCTTTATCTTTATTAAGCTTGCTTTTGGGCTAAAAATGAGTAACAGTTCATTGTTGGGTTTCTAGGCCAGAAACAGTATTTTGGGAAAACACATGTTTAATTTTGGGAAAGAATTTCAACAGATCTACTTTCGTATCAAAGGGTTTGTCTGTACATGTAGGTAGAAAAGAGAGGCCCTTAGATAAGACTGAGACTTGTACGTCAGTGAGCTCTTTTTTTGGAGAGGTTAATTACCGCGTGCTGCTGTAGCTCGGTGTCCATGGCCTGTGGGTAAAAATCATCATAGAAATCGGAAAAACATGACGAGACTGGTCAAAATTCAGATTTTTGTCACTTGAGCATAAAAGGGATTTTTAGAATTTTCTATTGAAGGGCACTTCATTTAATATAACAGCAATTTAAATGTCATTATAGGTGCATCATTTCTACTTATGTCAAACAGACGCACAATGTACTCGTGGAACGACCCAGTTGCTATAGGTCAGAAAAAGTGGGCAAGGCGCAACACACGCACGCACGTGAAACTGACGTCAGTGTGCTGCTAATAGTATAGCTTCTCCACTGCCCATGTCCCCATGGGGCTCGAACCAGTAATCCTCTGCCCGCAAACACACTTGACCCCACTCCTTCAAAACGTACAAACCGTTTGAGCTATCGAAAAATATCAAATTCGGCAGCTCCATCAGCGACATGTCAAGCTAGCTGTTGTGAGCTTTCGGTATATGCTTCACTCCTGCGTGCACGCATGCCCATGCACACACCAACAACTTCATAGAAGAGTCCAATTTCTTAAGCTATAAAAACTATACAACACTAATGTAGGCTACTTATGAAATTAGACCCTCCCATAGGTGACCATGATGTGTAATATTATGCGTCCATAATACCTTCGTTTTTACAGGTGTGTGGGGGGAGAACAACGACATATACTATATATGATATATGTGAACAACCCTTCAAAGTCATGGCTTCTCAGCCACACCCGTTACTGACCGGTGTATAAAATCGAGCACACAGGCATGCAATCTCCATAGACAAACATTGGCAGTACAATGGCCTTACTGAAGAGCTCAGTGACATTCAATGTGGCACCGTCAACAGGATGCCACCTTACTAACAAGTCAGTTCGGCACATTTCTGCCCTGTTAGAGCTGCCCCGGTCAACTGTAACGCTGTTATTGTGAAGTGGAAACGTCTAAGAGCGACAAAGGCTCGGCCGTGAAGTGGCAGGCCACACAAGCTCACAGAACGCCACCGCTGAGTGCTGAAGGGCATAGCACTTAAAAAATCGTCTGACCTCCGTTGCAACACTCACTACTAAGTTCCAACGTCAGCACAAGAACTGTTCCTCTGGAGCTTCATGAAAAGGGTTTCCATGGCCGAGCGGACGCACACAAGGCTAAAATCACCACGCGCGATGCTAAGCGTTGGAGGGAGTGACGTAAAGCTCGCCGCCGTTGGACTCTGGAGCATTGGAAAGAGTTCTCTGGAGTGATGAATACATGTCGCCTATATTGTGTACATTGCTTTGTGCATTGTCTTGTGCCACCACCTGCAGCTGAAGGGATGTCATGACATTCTCTTTGTGCAGGATGCGCACCAACAAGTCAATGGAAAGAATGGCCATGGGAAGAAAATAGCTCCATAGCCTCTCCTCGAGTGTGATATTACAATGTCTGTCTACACGAGATGGAAAGTATTCTTATCCCTTTTCTCAAAACACATTTAACTCGTGTATGCCCTGGCTTCCACGGTGTAAGCCCTAGCTACAATGTGGGACCCACGTCTGACTGTCCCGTTCTGTAATACAAACACAACACTGCATTGTGATACAGGCCCATGTGAAAATGTATGCACGCACTACTGTAAATCGCTTTGGATGAAACTGTCTGCTCAACGGCATGTATAATATAATACAAAGTGGGATTTGGAGTTGGACGCTCAATATTCTTGTGTGCCCTTTCTCACCAGAAGATGGCGATAGAAACCTGGTCATTGTAACAATGCAAGACCAGTGCAGACGTGTTGCTTCTGACCGTGATCTCGGGAACCACAGAACTAAATCTCTGCAGATGTTTGGAGAGATTGCCCTGTAGACCAGAGGTGCCACGAAGGGAGCACTGATGAAGATAATTGTGTTGATATTAATTTTAGAATCACAGAATACTAAACCTCTACTGGATTCAGTATGCCACTCCTTTTTCACGGCATGGCATTTGCGTTAACCAGCTAGCACCGACCACTACTGCCAAGCATGGTAAAGTTCAGTCAACTCTTAAAAAGGGAAATTACCAGGAGATTACAGTATACGAGAGATGGGTGAGAGAGACAAGTGTGTGTTAGTGTCTGAGAGAGAGAGAGAGAGAGAGAGAGAGAGCATAGGGGTATGTGTTCTTGTAAAGGGGGGATTTATTTCACAAAGGGGGGGGGGGGGGGGGGGGGAACTATTCTTCAGATTTGATCAAAGGTGTTGTTGATGGAAGATTATGACATTATCCCGAACAGTTGGCATGCAAATAAACGTTAGCTCCTCAGTCCTTCTCATTGGTTGTTAGTGGCTGATGGGCGGGTCTAAAGAGGAAAGTGAAAATACAAACTCACGTTCTGTCAGCATCCAGCGGTGGCACGCAGGAACATTGTGGACTAGGCTGTGCAGGCGCGCTAAAGAGTTATTACAGTTCTGAGTTTGACAGTCAAAGCTTCGGGAAGGCACACACACCGAGGAATAAAACTGAAAACAGGGAGGAAAATCTCACCGGTATCTACTTTCTACACTTTGACTTTGGGACTATTCTGGAGTGTAGCTAAATGAAAAGAAGGCGACGCATCATAACCAAATAGACCGCACTATGGAGAGCAAGGGTAGCCGCTGTAAGATCGTGGTGGTCGGCGATACGCAATGTGGCAAAACGGCATTACTTCATGTATTCGCCAAAGACTCGTACCCAGAGGTACGTTTTGGCGATTGTATTACGAAGTTTATACGATTGTAATAAATAAGTCAATATTTTTTATATATATAAAAAAATCGTTTAGCGTTCGCACCATGCGCGCATCAGGCTTCTCCATAAACTATGTTTTAAAACATTTAATGATTCTAAAGTTTAGGCTTTAGATCCTGTCTATAGCATAGTATCTATAGCCTAAATCTATGGCACATATTTTTCATTTAATGACATACATTTTGCATTATTCCTATACATTCTAGCTGGCCATGTGTGTCTAAGAATTGGCTCAGAATTAATATGGTGCCTGCCATATGCACATAGCCTACATGTGATATGTGATAGAGGAATAGGCCTACACCAGACTTTATCAGCCGAGATGAGTGGGAATGGAACATTGTATCATTTTGAATCATTGGGCAGATTTAGGTTTTCATTTTGCCATTTGAAATGTTCCTTTTCAGAATTATGTCCCGACTGTCTTCGAGAACTACACGGCGAGTTTCGAGATCGAGAAACAGAGGATTGAGCTGAACATGTGGGACACATCAGGTAAGGACTGTGGCTTCAAGCGGGACTAATTGAATAAATAAATGTTGACACTTGGACTCGAAGATGTCACAACTCGCACAAGTAATTTGGACAGTGAGCCAGGTCTCTTTTAGTCTGCTAGGCTCCGCTCAAGGTGCAGAAATTGGCAATGATGCGACAGTTTTGAGCATTCAGAAAAATCCAGAGTTTTTCAAATTAATTATATTTATTCGGATTATAATGCTGGATTTTCCCAACAAGTTACGCACAGCAATTTGTGTTTTTGTGCCCACAAAACTACGCACAGAAATCACATATTTTCAAGGGAGGCTACCTTTCTTGGACATTTCTTGTTAATTCCTGCTTTTTGACAGTTGAGTACATATTGAATGTCAAGCCTTCAGGCCTCCTGCACAGTTGACCTGGTATTTTATTGCACCAATTTGTCTTTTTGAGGGATTGCCGCTTTCATGTCCAATCAGAGTTATCAGAAGCGCCTAGTTCCCAGTGGGAAGTTTCACTTGAATCCCAGCTAACAACAAACGTTCCCACAACTTTAGAGAAAGTTCGCTTAAGAGTCTCATTAGGTCATTAACTAACGTTTTCATAGGAATGTTCCCGTGATGTGCAAGGAATTTTTCCAAGGAACCATTCCCTTAATGTAAAATCGAATTTACCCAGAACGGTTTACCATGTTCTCAGAACTGAACATATTAATGTTCCAGACACGTTTCATGCGGACGTTGCAAGAACATCAATGTGTCCAGTTTTCTGTAGGTTAGGAGAAAACATGACTAGAACATGAATATATTATTTTCTGAGAACATGGCAACCATGTTGTGTATGTTTGGTCGGACATTGATGGAATATTCTCCTAACCCTCCCGAAAACTTGACAAATTAATTGTCTTGCAACACTCCCATAAAACGTGTCTAGAACATGAATATCTTATATTCTGAGAACAGGGCAACCATGCTCTGTGTATGTTTGGCGGGACGTTGATGGAATATTCTCCTAACCTACAGAAAACGGGACACATTGATGTTCTACTCATGTTTCATGGGAATGTGGACAAAACATTTGTGTCCCCCACAAAAACACACATCACGTTAGTGATGCCAAGCCAATCAAGGCCCTCCATTCACAGCTCTTTGTCTGTTAGCAAGGTTAGGGATACTCACGCACGGTGCTTTTAAGACACAGTGTTTTCAATTGACATATTTGACACACTTTGACATACATGATTACATTGTGCTTGTTCAATTAATCAGTCATTATTATTCAACATGACCTCACCTGGGATTTGGACTCACAACCTCTTGGTTCACGATATTCTGATCTGACACCTTATCTGTGTAAGGTATCAGTTATTATTCTGACTATTCTCTCATCATTGATTTTGTTGACTTATTTCAGCAATTTAATGGCTTTCTGTATAGTTGTCTAATGTTGGTGGGGCATCTTAAAACCTGTTCTAATGATAGTCCTGAATCACTATGATCAATAAAATATACTGAACAAAAATATAAACACAACATGCAGCAATTTCAAAGATTTTACTGAGTTACAGTTCATATAAGGAAATCAGTCAATTGAAAGAAATGCATTAGGCCCTAATCTATGGATTTCACATGAATGGGCAGGGGTGCAACCATGGGTAGGCATAGGCCCACCCACTGGGGAGCCAGGCCCAGCGAATCAGAATTAGTTTTCCCAAACAAAAGGGCTTTATTACAGACAGAAATACTCATCAGCACACCCACCCCTCCTCAGACGATCCTGCAGGTGAAGAAGTCGGATGTGGAGGTCCTGGGCTGGTGTGGTTACATGTGGTCTATGGTTGTGAGGCCGGTTGGGAGTAGTGCCAAATTCTCTAAAATGACGTTGGCGGCAGTTTATGGTAAAGAAATTAACATTAAATTATCAGGCAACAGCTCTGATGGACATTCTTGCAGTCAGCATGCCAATTGCACGCCCCCTCAAAACTTGAGACTTCTGTGGCATTGTGTTGTGTGACAAAACTGCACATTTTAAAGTGGCCTTTTATTGTCCACAGCACAAGGTGCACCTGTGTAATGATCATGCTGTTTAATCAGCTTCTTGATGTGTCACACCTGTCAGGTGGATGGATTATCTTGGCAAAGGAGAAATGCTCACTAACAGGGATGTAAACAAATTAGTGCACAACATTTGAGAGAAATACGCTTTTTGTGCATATGGAACATTTCAGGGATTTTTTTTCTTCTCCAGCTCATGAAACATGGGACCAACACTTTACGTGTTTCATTTATATTTTTGTTCAGTTAATTTTCTTGAGTGTACTTTTAACAGAGCTGAGATTTACTTCAAAGTGTATCCACCCTATTGCTTACACTTATCAAGTTGTTTCAGATCTACACAAGTGCCTAGGGAGGAGGGGTTAGGGTTTCTTCTGGACAGGGCCTAACTATACTGACCCAATAAGCACATACCCTAGAGATATCCCTTATTGGCACAGTGGTAAGGTTGTTTGTCATTGGTGCTTGTGGCCTGGGTTCGAGACCAGCTAGAGCAGTCACCCTACTGTCCCATTCTTAGCAATATGTGTTAATGCCATTATTTGGCAACAGTTACACACTTAACTGATTTAATTAAAATGAGTTTCTCATTAAAAGACAGGTAACAAAAACATTCTCTCTCCATGGATGGTCATCCAAGCTAACTAATCTAAGTCAGATCAATGTTAGCAAGCTTATCAAGCTAGCTAAAATCTTATTGGTTGAAGAATTGTTCTGACCAAAAAGCACACGAATGAAGCAAAGTCGTATTTCCAACATCACAACTAGGAAATAGAAAGTTCCCGACTAGCACGTGAACGTGGCACTAGGCCCTATGACTGTCCCACCTTCTTCCTCTTATGTAACAACAATGCCTCTGAACATGTTTTCACACCCATTAGAGTGACTGACAAGACGTTGACAATGAAGACAGACAGACCAGCTGAAGCCTTAAGACCAAGAAACGTGTGTGCTTGTTTAGATACTGCTTGGTGGTAATGGGTGTTGTTAAGACGCGCTTCGAGAGCTCACTGAAATGGGTGTTGCTGAAATGTCTTAACTGCATTTCAACAACCCCCATTTCAACCACCCAGGAGCTATTCGCCTGGCCTTTGGGACACTGTTGTGGATAACAACTTGCGTTGATGGATGGTGTCAATAAGGAATCCTAGTCATCTCAGACGACCGTCTCAGTGTTTTCTCCCACCAGCGATCCTATACTGAAGCTATACTTGCCCCAAGCCTAAAAGAAAATTGCCTCAATTGGTTTGAATCACAACTTCAGAAGGTGGCTCTGGCAACTCCAGACATTTCTTATTTCCTAGGGAGCCGCCTATACGAAACAAATCAATGGGAAACAGATGAGAGGCAGACTTGGTGAAAGTAGATGTGGCTAAGTGGATTTCTCCCAGCTATACAGAAGGAAGGTACTATATGACCCACGTCTGACCCTACCTAGCCTCCTATTAGTTGTATAAATAGATTGTTCGGAAGAGGCAGGTTCTAATCTGGGTATATCTCTTTGGACAGGTGTATTTGCTCCCACTCACACATAAGTCCCCTGGCACCGGACCTTTTGTTGCTAACTGGCTAAATGAGGGTTAGTGACTTGGCGCATGTAGACGGGGCAGTGTTTGTGTGCATGCGTGTGCGTGGAGTGTGCGTGGATCATTGTTTCTGCTATTTTCTGCCCGGAAGTGCTTTGCCTCTTTGTGTGTGTATTGTTAGGTATCATAACAATAGGATTTGAAAGATAAACAGGATTTGTGAAATAATGTTTGTGTGTGTGACCCTGTGAGGTATAGACATGCTACCTGCAATACCCAGGAGTGTTTATTTCTATCCCTTCACTCATGGCTGAATTTGTAATGCAATATATTATTTGTCTTGTATGTGTGTATGTGTGTNTTTGTCTTGTATGTGTGTATGTGTGTATGTGTGTGTGTGTGTGTGTGTGTGTGTGTGTGTGTGTGTGTGTGTGTGTGTGTGTGTGAGACAGCCAGCCATGTAAATGTGTATGTAAATGGATAGATGTGCTAGCCTGGCACGGTAATGTGTTCGCTTTGCATGGCCAGCAGCAGGTGAGTAGATGAACCAAACCAGTGACTGTTAACAATGACTGAGGTCGAGGAGAATGAATTAACTACAGGAGGATAGCTCACCCTGTCCTGCTCTCGCTCTCTCTCATTGTCTCTTTCACTCCCCCCCCCCCGTCCTCCCTCTC
This sequence comes from Salvelinus sp. IW2-2015, assembly GCF_002910315.2. Classification (NCBI taxonomy): domain Eukaryota; kingdom Metazoa; phylum Chordata; class Actinopteri; order Salmoniformes; family Salmonidae; genus Salvelinus; species Salvelinus sp. IW2-2015. The sequence goes on from NC_036858.1 coordinate 15,864,896, forward strand.
ACAGCTCATTAGCCGGAGAGGCAGCTGCTGGGTGTGGCTGATAGGGCGGGGACTAGTGGAGTGAGGGAATAGAGTAGAGGAGGAAGAGGAGGAGTGTAGACAAAGAAGAGGAGGGGGAGAAACTGATGGCAGATGAGTTGGCGTGAATACCGAGGAGAGGAGGAGAAATCGAGGAGAGGACAAGTGGAGGAGAATTTAGAGTGGAGGAGGAGCAGAGAAGTAGAGAGGAGAAGAGTGGAGAGGAGGAGGGCGACTAAGTGAAGACAGATAAGAGGAGGGGAGGAGAAGTCAAGCAGAGAGACTAAGGGGTGGGACATGAAGGAGACAGACACACGGAGGGGAGGTTAGATTGGCCAGCCATTCCATGAGCCGAGCTAGTCGCCTGCTTGCTGACAGAAACAGAGTGGCAGTAATTAACCATACACTTATCCCCACGCTCGCTCAGTGACCAAACACTTGCCCCCTGTCTCTCCCTCTCTCCCACCCACCCTCTTCTTTATCACCTTCTCCCTCTCTCCCCTTCGCGGTCACTCCTCTTTTGATTGCATGCGCTCTCACCCTTCGTCCTGCTCTTTTTCCCACCGCCTGATTGGTCCCTCGCTCTCTTTCTCTCAATTGAAAAAAAAAATCTCCCCCTCTCTCCTCTCGCTCAGTCAAAACAAGGTCAGGACTCCCACTCTGTCGCGCTAACGCCTCTTATGATCATTGCGCTTGATTAGCCTAGCATCTCCGCTAACCCCTCTCCCCTCTTGATCCTCTATGCTCACAGCGGTGTAGATAGCAGAGATAGCTGATCCACACTCTCTCTATCACGCCACATCAGCCATATAAGGCTCAACATAATCTGTTTATGCAGTGTGACAAAAGGAGCAACACATWAAAAAAAACACAGGCGGATGAACTAACGAATGAGTGGGGGGATTTGGATGGGATTGAGATAGAGTGTGTGTGTGTGTTGTTGTTTTTGGAGGGAGGCTCAGGGATTTTATCCTAATTCTGTTACACTCCAGTGTTTGGTTACATTTCAAAAGTAGCACATAGAATTCAAATCATCAGTTTGTTTCTCGTCAGATGTCCCAAAATAACAGTATACAACACCAGAATAAGTAAATAAATTGAAGTATCAGAAGAGGTACAGGATGTACTAGCACAATGCTAGGCTCACGTCTCTTTTTTCTAAGTGTTGGCTCTAGCTTTTCGCTGTTCTCAGTCTAGGCCAGGGTATTCAAATCCGACCGTCAAGGTCTTGTAGTTGATGTATTGGTTAATGCCATTCGTTATTCAGAGAGTACACTAACCGGGCTGTCCCAGGTCTGAATCCGTCCCTTGTAGAGGGAAATATTAAACAGAATAAAAGTAGTAGCAGCGCTGTGGAGCTTCAGGCCTTTATAAGTCTGCTCCGGGCCAAACCTAATGCATCAAACAACTTGCCTGCTTCAAAGTCAACCGTGTGAAAGGTAAGAGTCCATAGAAACCTGCTCAACCTGCAGTGTCATATACACACAAAACAGCGTAACACCAAGAAGGAACTCGACAGGGAGGTGCGCCTGAAGTCTGTCCCTCAGGCAACTTCCTGCTCAGGAAGACTTTGGTGCAGGTTTGATCTCAGCTCTCAGCTCAGTGAAACTTATCTAGAGCCCTGATTTTATTCTCTCCCTCCCTCCCTCCCACCCATCCTTACACAACCACACAGTATATAGTATAGATCACCCCCTCTCCACGCTCCCTGTTGCATTTCTCTCAGACTGAAATGGAGTCCCACTCTGGTATTGGCACAGCAGGCTCTCATTAATTAATGAGGAGATTTTATGACCTCTGTCAGATGTTGGCTCCTTGAAAGCCAGCCCAGATGAGATGAGAGACAGAGAGAGAGAGGGTGAAAGAGAGGGACACCTATCTTGGGTTCATGCTCAAGTCTAAAAGGGAGCGAGAGTAGTTTGAGTTAAAAGCAACAAATGAAACTCAAAAGCGCTATGTAGTCGGTGTGAGTCTGGTTGGCTTGATCTACTCCTGGTCATGGTGCCCATTAAAAGCACAGGGAACATTGAAAATCAATGGCCTAGATGCTTCTCCACCTCACCCCCATGGGAAACGCATCCATCTCCTCCAAACTCACTTGCTTTCACTGACAGACCTCAGAGGTATCAGTAACGGCCATTCCTTTAAACACGCACACAACGCACACGCACAGCACACACACCACACACACACACACACACCCACACACACACAGCCACGACCACACACACACACACACACACACACACACACACCAAAGAGGGTCATGCAAGGATCCATTCATCTACCCCCGAAGCCAATTCTATCCCTCATTTATAATTCAAGACATTTGCTATGACCGCACCAGTCTTTCCTCACAATAGCCAACCATTATTGAGTGGGGAGCGACCCCATGTCTTCCATGATGTTGTCCAACTGGAAGTGAAGTGTTCCTGTTTCAAAGTTCCTCTTTCCTGTGTTCAGTGTGAATTACCTCTATACTCTATGACTGTAGGACTAGGGATGTAGTGGAGGGTATTTATTTAAAGCTCTACATAGCGAGGTGAATCATCGAGAACACATTTTATTTTACAAGCAGTGCTTTCACAAGCGCTGTGTACTCTCTTTCAGTGTGGCAAATAGCGCTGATGCACCGACTACGCTAAAGCAGCACTTATGCAGAGCGCCACCGTATCTCGATCGCCTTTCAGTGTTCACCTTTATATCTACCGACACTTCCCAGAGTAGGGCCTTGTTACATGACGTCTTACTAGCTGTAAATTGTATCAGCTGGATATTACTTTTTCGCCCCCAATTCAATAGAACGACGGAAACAGCAATGACGGGTAAAAACGTTTGTATTGCTCAAGTGCAAAATCATAATTGTGATTACCCAGAAAATAGAGAGAAAAATACATCATGTCATGTTGCTCAACGATGTGTCCTCATTGAGATCGATCCACACCCCTGACTGACTGTCAGAGCGCAGTGGTGCCTGTACTTGTGATGCCTGCTCTCTTTTTGCTGGCCTTTGGTGATCTTCACTTTGACCTGATTGGTGTTCACAGCAGCGACAGCATCAGGAGCTCCAGTGTTTCCCTTATGGGTGTTCTTCAGGCGGGGTCGACTGTCCATGTCCATCTGGCCTGGTGAAGCATTGGAAGCAACTGTGATTTCTCCTGGCTCATCTGAATGTAAACCGGTATGGTTATTTGGATGATGATGCTCATATTTATGCAGTGGTGATTTTAGCATGTAAATCTTGGTGGGGCCAAAAAATTWATGTTTCAGGTGTATGCCAGCAAAACCACTACACAACACTAAACAATACATTAATTGCACTATAACGGTGACAAACGGTGCCCACAAACTGTAAGGACCTACATAAAGCTGTCCCAACGGCAAAGTCCCAACAACTTACTGTACCACTCCTACTCCTGGCTATCATCGGAGCCTTGTCTGGTAGAGAAACAGCTCATTCAGCCTAATTTACTGCCTTTTAAAAAAACATAGCTGATATGGCTGACTTGCTTAAACAAATGTGGTTTCTACTGACAATTGAGATGTACAAACTATGGCATAAGGGGACGACGAGCGGATAAGAGGCAATCCGTAATTCTGATTAAGACATCAATGAGCAAGCTAGGTCAGACATAGTCGATATAACTATTTGTTCATCACTTTTGAAATGTACAGCGACAGAATTCAGAACATGGGCCGTTCTTACAGTATTCTCCCTGTACACCAAGTTAGACCCGCAGGATAAATAAAGGGGGCATATAAGCAGACAATGAAAGCTCTTACAATATTCGATGACATTTCTCTAAAACAGGCTATAGGCTACATGTGCAACACCAAGATCACAGTAGGCTAAGTTATGAGGGGAAAAGGGACCAAATTATTAGGGTGAGGCACATGAGCTACTATCAGCTTACTACACAACATAAACTTAGTATTACTTTCTTAGCTACAGTATACATATCTCCCTGGCATATTACAGAATTTATGCAGCACCATACAAGACATTTTTGGACTCACCTTGTTGTGCTGTGCTCACTTGAACAGGAAGGTGGTGCGGCGGTACTTCGTGGGTGTAACGGTAGTCGTCATATTCCTCCTCCTCAGACGAGGAGAGGAGAGAAGGATCGGAGGACCAATACGCAGCGAGGTATGATGAAAAAAAAAAAACAAAAAAAAAATTAAAAATGTAATGTAATTGAAAGACGAACACGAACACGAAACATTGGAAAATTACAAAATAAGAAAACGACGTAGACGAAACCTGAACATGGAACTTACATAAAACACGCAGAACTCACGAAAGGAACAGACTACATCAAACGAAATGAACAGCCAAAACAGTCCCGTGTGGTGCACATACACAGACACGAAAGACACAGGAGACAATCACCCACAAACAAACAGTGTGAACAGCCAACCTATATGGTTCTCAATCAGAGGAAAACGTCAAACACCTGTCTCTGATTGAGAACCATATAAGGCTGATTACAAGACCTAAACATAGAAACACAAACATAGAAATGCCCACCCACACTCACGCCCTGACCGACTACACACATACAAAACAACAAGAAATAGGTCAGGAACGTGCCATAACCCCCCCTCAAGGGTGTGTACTCCGGACGCACTACCAAAAGTCTAGGGGAGGTCTGGGTGGGCATCTGACCACGGTTGTGGCTCAGGCTCTGGACGAGGTCCCACCCCACATAGTCAATCCCAGCTTCCGTAGCCTCCTCAAAATGACACCCTCCAAATAACACCCACCTAAATTAAGGGCAAACAAGAATGACTGGCGGACCCTGGCTGGCTGCTCTGGCGGATCCTGGCTGGCTGGCTCTGGCTGGTCATGGCTCGCTGACGCTCTGGACGGTCATGGCTGGCTGACTCTGGCGGATCACTGGCTGCTGGCTCTGGCGGATCCTGGCTGCTGGCTCTGCTGGTCCTGGCTGGCTGGCTCTGGCTGGTCTGCATGGCTGGCTCTGGCTGGTCCTGGCTGCTGCTCTGGCTGTCCTGGCTGGCGGTCCTGCTGACGGCTCTGGCTGTCCTGGCTGAACGGCTCTGCTGCTCCGGCTGGACGGCTCTGGCTGGTCCTGCGCTGGACGGCTCTGGCTGGTCCTGGCTGGACGGCTCTGGCTGGTCTTGGTGGACGGCTCTGGCTGGTCCTGGCTGGACGGCTCTGGCTGGCTCCTGGCTGGACGGCTCTGGCTGGTCCTGCTGGACGGCTCTGGCAGATCTGCTGTTGCGGCTCTGGCAGTCCCTGTCTGGTTGGGCTCTGGCAATCCTGTCTGGTTGGCGGCTCTGGCAGATCCTGTCTGGTTGCGGCTCTGGCAGATCCTGTCTGGTTGGCGGCTCTGGCAGATCCTGTCTGGTTGGCGGCTCTGGCAGATCCTGTCTGACGAATGGCTCTAGCGCTCCTGGATGACTTCGGCTCTGACGGCTCGGGACAGCGGGCGGTCTCTAATGGCTCGGGACAGACGGATGCTCAGACGGCACTGGGCAGACGGATGCTCAGATGGCGCTGGGGAGACGGATGCTCAAGATGGCGCTGGGGAGACGGATGGCTCAGATGGCGCTGGGAGACGGATGGCTCGATGGTGCTGGGGAGAACGGATGGCTCAGATGGCGCTGGGAGACGGATGGCTCTGGCCGATAAGGCGCACTGTGACCTGGTGCGTGTGCCCGGAACTGGAGGCACCGGGCTAAGGACACGCACCTTCATGCTAGTGCAGGGAGCAGGGACAGGGCACACTGGACTCTCAAAGCGTACTCTGTGCCTGGTGCGTGGTACCGGCACTGGTGGCACCGGGCTGAGTGCACGCACATCAGGACTAGTACGGGGAGAAGTAACAGTGTGTACAGGACTCAGGAGACGCACAGGTGGCTTAGTGCGTGGTGCCGRAACTGGAGGCACTGGGCTGGAGACACGCACCACARGGAGAGTGCGTGGAGGAGGAACAGGGCTCTGAAAACGCACTGGAAGCCTGGTGCGTGGTGTAGGCACTGTTGGTACTAGGCTGGGGCGGGGAGGTGGCGCCGGAAATACCGGACCGTGCAGGCGTACTGGCTCTCTTGAGCATTGAGCCTGCCCAACCCTACCTGGTTGAATACTCCCCGTCGCCCGACCAGTGCGGGGAGGTGGAATAACCCGCACCGGGCTATGTAGGCGAACCGGGGACACCATGCGTAAGGCTGGTGCCATGAATGCCGGCCCGAGGAGACGCACTGGAGACCAGACGCGTTGAGCCGGCTTCATGGCACCTGGCTCAATGCCCAATCTAGCCCTACCAGTGCGGGGAGGTGKAATAACCCGCACCGGGCTATGCACACGTACAGGAGACACCGTGCGCTCTACTGCGTAACACGGTGTCTGCCCGTACTCCCGCTCTCCACGGTAAGCCTGGGAAGTGGGCGCAAGTCTCCTACCTGCCCTTGGCCCACTACCTCTTAGCCTTCCCCCAAGAAATTTTTGGGTAGTACTCACGGGCTTTTCGGGCTTCCGTGCTAGACGCGTCCCCTTATAACGCCGGTTCCTCTCTCCCGTTTCCTCCGCTCTCCGAGCTGCCTCCAGCTGTTCCCATGGGCGGCGATTCACTCCAACTTTAGCCCATGGTCCTTTTCCTTCCATGATTTCCTCCCAAGACCAGAAATCCTGCTTCGTGCGCTGTCTCTCTCTCCCGTTACACCGCTGCTTGATCTTTTGTTGGTGGGTGATTCTGTAACGGTAGTCGTCATATTCCTCCTCCTCAGACGAGGAGAGGAGAGAAGGATCGGAGGACCAATACGCAGCGAGGTATGATGACATAATGTAATTTATTGAAAGACGAACACGAACACGAAAACACTTGGAAAATTACAAAATAAGAAAACGACGTAGACGAAACCTGAACATGGAACTTACATAAAACACGCAGAACTCACGAAYAGGAACAGACTACATCAAACGAATGAACAGCCAAAACAGTCCCGTGTGGTGCACATACACAGACACGAAAGACACAGGAGACAATCACCCACAAACAAACAGTGTGAACAGCCAACCTATATATGGTTCTCAATCAGAGGAAAACGTCAAACACCTGTCTCTGATTGAGAACCATATAAGGCTGATTACAAGACCTAAACATAGAAACACAAAACATAGAAATGCCCACCCACACTCACGCCCTGACCGACTAACACATACAAAACAACAGAAAATAGGTCAGGAACGTGACAGTGGGCAAATTTTGTCATCAAATTTTTGTCATCAAAGCCTGGCATTCTCAGGATTTATGGTGCTATCAAGACAACTGGGAACTCTGAAAAAAACAAGGTCGAATCATGATGTCAGTGATCTTCAGTTCAGAGTTCAGAGTTCCCGACTTGCAATTCCGAGTTGGATGACCGTTCCAAACTTATTTTCCCAGTCAGAGCTCATTTTTGTCAGAGTTCCCAGTTGTTTTGAACTCACTGAAGTCTGAGATTTCCAGGTTCTGTGTTTCCAGTTGTTTTGAGTGCAGGAGCAGTCATGCTGGATTGACAGCATGGCCAATGTTGAATGTTGATCCTTTTAAGCTTGGAAAAGAGACCCTTAAACCCAGACTTGGACCACACACCCACTCCACTGAATAGCAGGCTAGTGATTGCTTTGCAATGCTTGCAGTTAGCCACNTTGGAAAAGAGACCCTTAAACCCAGACTTGGACCACACACCCACTCCACTGAATAGCAGGCTAGTGATTGCTTTGCAATGCTTGCAGTTAGCCACCAATTCCTTCCAAACCACTCGTTGTTGAATTTGCAATTTCCAACTTGTTGTGTAATGTTTATGTCCAATAATGTTTTATCTGTTCATAATTTATCTTCATATGACAAGGATTGAAAGGGATTTGCCAGTAGATTGTCAACTTGATTCATGATGATGACTGCTAGCTAAGAGTTTGAAAGTATGATGTTGACATGATCAGTCCAATCAAAGCTACGGTAGATATAACGTGATTTCGACGTCATTTTATCAGTGGCCAATGACTTTAAGCCTTCTTGGATGGTCACTTCTAATGTAACTCTATGGCAGCACCCAAGGGGCTCGGATTTTCGAGCTCTCCCCGTAGATTTTGCGGTGACGTAGTGTTCCCATGAGTGACAGAACACTGAGCCAATCACGGGGCAACTAGAGAACATTACCAACCCCTACGCACCGTATTTTCCGCTGGCCACCCCACCACCACAGAAAGCACTGAGCTAGGCTGAAACACCTACATTTTGGAGCTGTGTCACTCAAGAAAGCAAAAAAAGAAACCAAGTTTGTATGCGGCTTTATTGACTCAATACATTTTTTTGCTAAACACCACCTGCCCTGAATGATGGATCACCATTGCATCTATGATGCTCACATCTATGCTCACAATAAAAATGTGGTATTAAAACCAGTTAAGGGAGAGTTTGCAAAATGTATCCATAGAAATAAATGAATGAATAAATTATGACTGAATAAATACAATGAAGAGCAGGTTACAGAATTGTTGATTGTCCACTGTCAACATTCTAGAACTGGTGATGTCATAATCAGATTCTTCTGTAACATACTGGGTCCATATAATACTATGTTTCATGATAGGCCCACTATCAACATTCTGGTAGTTGTGACGTCATAATCAATTCTTCTATTAAGTCATGTTGGGTCCATATCTTGTGTATGTTTGACAGTGAACAGTAAACCCAATTCACTTTTACAAAGCACAGCTAGCCAACTAGTAGTTTGACTTGTAATTTGTACTGCCTACCTTTGAAAGACGATTTCATTTCTTTCATCAAAATGGCACAGCTCTCCCAGAAGATGTTATTTTTGGCTGTTATTTTCTGTCTCATATCCCCTGTTACTGCAAATGTGTTGGCGTCTTCGGAGTACAAGACTTTGATGCAGGTGAAGGACCACCCTGTTCTGAACAACCCTGATGCTACAAAAGAGAYCAATTTCAAGACATTGCCGGAACAACTTGAGAGTTTACGGGTGAAAGACGATTCTTCTCCAGGTAATGTGGGCCAGTTGACGAAAGGATATTCCTCAAAAAATGCCAAAGACCCAACAGACCTTGTAGAGCCTCTGCCCCTGATTTCTGTTCCAGAGCACAAGCCTTTGATGCCAGTGAAGGACCACCCTGCTCAGGACATCCCCAATGTTGCAAAACTGACCAAAATGGTGCAAGTGGACCAGATGCTGGACCAACTTCAGAGGATGAAAGATGATACTTTCCCAGGTAAAGCTAAAGTCCCCCAGAAGATTGTGGAGAAACTTATTCCTTATCTACTGGCTTACAAGCAAACAGCATTACATGGTGACGATGACGTCTTCAAAGAAAATGTTCAGGCTCCAGCTCCAAAAGCTCAGAAGAGMACCCTGAAGATCAAACCCAGAGTCAACATATTGACCGACCCTTCTTACWCCGAGCCACTTGTGAAGGTGAACCTGATTTTGGGKCTCTTTTTCTATGGCTTCATCGTAATAGTGGTTCTCTATGATGCTGTGAGAATCTCCAAGGAGGCTAGAAGGAGATCTGATRCTATGGCCGCTGCCAGGCTGAAGAAAAGACAAMCAGCCACCGATGAACCACAGACACTGGGGTCCAGACTTCGGGAGAGCATATCTTCACGCTTTGGTTTGAAACAGGCRTCATCCACACCACAGTGTGCCCACATTTCTGACGATTCGGCAAAAGAGTTGCACAAGTCAAAGGAGTCAATCTCCACCAAGGACAAATCTGAATCGGAAAAGAGACCCGGAAAGAGTGCCGTCAGCCTGAGAGAGTGTGAGCCGCCTCTGCCTAGCATCCCAGAGAACCTTCTTGTGCCTGACTCTGAGCCTGCCATCCAGGTGGCATTGAACCCATTCGACACCAAGCTAGCCGAAGTTGTATCCGACAATGCTGAGGCATCCAACTACGAGGCAACCGAGAAGCCCTGCTACACACATTCTGGGCTCACTGAGGTTTGTGTCGATTAAGACTGAGGACTACTTCTTAAAACAAGTGACATTGAATAAAAGCAGCAGATATTGAATCACCAAATGAGAACACATGGAGACTGCCACCTTTTGAAGACTTATTTTTCTGTTTGTAATTGAATTTAATAACTTTAGAATAGTAATAAAAATATATTGCATTTAAAACGTATGTTTAAAGTCATTTTTGGGTATTTTGATTTGTTGTTGTACTGTTGTGTTGTAAATTAATAAGAAACATTATTTAATTGATCAAATAGATTTTTCTGAGAAAAAAATAGTTTAACAAATGATTCTTCGGTACTTTTGTATACTTTTTTTGCCAGTAGTTCTGAAAGTAGCACACACAAGCCAAAAGTGTCCCTGAAAATCTTGTGCTACGTCAGATATGTGCAGATACAGTGCCTTCAGAATATATTCATACCACTTGACTTAATTCACATTTTGTTGTGTTACAGACTGAATTCAAAATTGATTAAATATATATWTTTTCTCACCCATCTACACAAAATACCCTATAATGACAATGTGAAAATAGGTTTTTAGACATTTTAGCACATTTATTGAAAATAAAATAGAGAAATATCTAATTGACAAAGTATTCACAYCCCTAAGTCAACACATGTTATAATCCCCTTTGGCAGCAATTACAGMTGTGAGTCTTTCTGGGTAAGCCTCTCAGAGTTTTGTACACCTCGATTGTACGATATTTGCCCATTATTATAAAAATAATTATTCAAGCTCTGTCAAATTGATTGTTGATCATTGCTAGACAACCATTGTGAAGTCTTGCCATATATTTTTTWATTTTTTGTTTTATTTTACCCATGTCATAGTGGTTTATAAGTCAGTATTTGTGAATTGGGTTGTGTTTTTCTGTGGATTCATGTTTATTGTATTGCTATTGAACTTTGACCATTGAAATCTGAGAGACCCTCAGATTAAGATAGAGTTGGGTGCATCCTAGTAAACTATAGGCAGGATATATGGCCGATATCTAAGTCTATTGTACTATTGATGTATTTCATTCATATTGAGCTCATTGTACAAATTTCACATATCAATATTTCCTCAAGGTGATTCATTTTTTTGGTCAGTATTTTTATTTACAAAATACAAGCCGGCATTCTTTTTCTAAATTATTCAGTTGTGTGGTTTTCATTTCTCCCTACTGCTCCAGTAGTGAACCTAACTGGTCCAATAAAGTTTGAGCTTAAACATACAGTAGCCCATAGTGTTTAGCAATTGTTACATAAGCAACTCCAGTATAGATTTGGCCTTGTGTTGTAGGTTATTGTCGTGCTGTAAGGTGAATTCATCTCCCAGTGTCTAACGGAACCAGGTTTTCCTCTAGGATTTTGCCTGTGCTTAGCTCCATTCCCTTTCTTTTTTATCCTGAAAACCCCCCCAGTCCTTAACTATTACAAACATACCCATAACACGATGCAGCCACCACTATGCTTGAAAATATGGAGTGTGGTACTCAGTAATGTGCTGTATTAGATTTGCCCCAAATATAATGCTTGTATTAAGGACAAAAAGTTAATTGCTTTGCCACATTTTTTGCAGTATTACTCTTTAGTGCCTTGTTGCAAACAGGATGCATGTTTTGGAATATTTTTTATTCTGTAATGTTTTCCTTCTTTTCACTCTGTCAATTAGGTTAGTATTGTGGAGTAACTACAATGTTGTTGATCCATCCTCCATCACAGCCAATCAACTCTGTAGTATTACTTTAGTGCCTTGTTGCAAACATGATGCATGTTTTGGAATATTTTTTATTCTGTACGGTCTTCCTTCTTTTCACTCTGTCAATTAGGTTAGTATTGTGGAGTAACTACAATGTTGTTGATCCATCCTCCATCACAGCCATTCAACTCTGTAGTATTACTTTAGTGCCTTGTTGCAAACACGACACATGTTTTGGATTTTTTTAAATTCCGTACGGTCTTCCTTCTTTTCACTCTAGTATTGTGGAGTAACTACAATGTTGTTGATCCATCCTCCATCACAGCCATTCAACTCTGTAACTGTTTTAAAGTCACCATTGGCCTCATGGTGAAATCCCTGAGTGGTTTACTTCTTCTCCAGCAGTGGTGTAAAGTAGTTAAGTAAAAATTCTTTAAAGTACTACTTAAGTMGTTTTTGTGGGTATCTGTACTTTACTTTACTACTCATATTGTTGACAACTTTTACTTTACTACATTCCTAAAGAAAATAAWGTACTTTTTACTCCATACATTTTCCCTGACACCCAAAAGTACTTCTTACATTTTGTCAGGAAAATGGTCCAATTCACGCACTTATCAAGAGAACATCCATGGTCATCCCTACTGCCTCTGATCTAGCGTACTCACTAAACACAAATGCTTTGTTTGTAAATTAATGTCAGAGTGTTGTAGTGTGCTCCTGGCTATCCGTAAATAAATAAGAAATATATAAATTGTGCTGTCTGGTTTGCATAATATAAGGAATTTGAAATGATTAATACTTTTACTTTTGATACTTAAGTACATTTGAGCAATTCCATTTACTTTTGATACATAAGTATATTTAAAACCAAATACTTTTAGACTTTTGCTCAAGTAGTATTTTACTGGGTGACTTTCAGTTTGACTTGAGTCATTTTCTATTAAGGTATCTTTACTTTTACTCAAGTATGACTTTTCAGTACTTKTTCCACCACTGCTCTCCAGCAACTGAGTTAGGAAGGACGCCTGTATTTTGTAGTGACGGTGTATTGATACACCATCTAAAGTGTCATGCTCAAAGAGAAATTCATGTCTGCTTTTTCGATTTTTACCCATCTACCAATTGGTGCCCTTCTTTGCAAGGCATTGGAAAACCTCCCTGGTCTTTGTGGTTGAATCTGTGTTTGAAATTCAATGCTTGACTGAGGGACCTTACACTTATCTGTATGTGTGGGGTACAGAGATGAGGTAGTAATTAAAAATCATGTTAAACATTATTATTTCAAACAGAGTCCAATGATCTTATTATATGGCTTGTTAAGCAAACTTGACTCCTGAACTTATTTAGGCTTGCCATAACAAAGGCATGGAATACTTATTGACTGAAGACATTTTAAATTAATTTGTAAAAAAACAAAAAAAAAACAGAATTCCACTTTTGACATTATGAGGTATTGTGTATAGGCCAGTGACACAAAATCTCAATTTAATCTATTTTAAATTCAGGCTGTAACACAACAAAATGTGGCAAAAGTCAAGGGGTGTGAATACTTTCTGAAGGCACTGTATGTGCACCAAGTAATTTCTCTCTCTCGCACTCTCTCTCTCTCTCCTGTGTCCTCTGAGCTGTTAGCCCTGCAACCTCATTGGATAATGTTGGGCASGCCTCTTGCTACCTGTCACTCAAATGTGAGGGGCTGAAGCTCATTGGCTAAAATTCTAATTGCTAGGGAGCTGGCCCACATGGAAGTAAATGTGGAGGTAAATGTAGGGAAAATGGCGTGGCACAGCTTCAAGAAAACAGTCGCTTTCAAACTAGGGATTTTGTGGCTAATTGAGGTAAGATAGTAACTCTTCTCTCGGATTATGCATGTATGAACTAGACATTGATGCATCCAACTAGAGCGAGGAGGTTTAAAAAAKACTTTCTTTGTGAGAAAAGTATCAGAGCTTGTTTTTAAATATTTGGTTTCCAAGGGGGGCGGTGCGGGCCATGAGGAAGGCCCAAAAGTGTCTCACTCCCTTGGTCAGAAAGCTCATAATTAGCTGTGTCATCGCAAGCACCAGCGTAGTTATCACGATCTGGTAGTATACGATGAGCTGTAGGTCACAGGGGCATTTGCCAAAGTTGTCGGAGAAAGCCGTTAAGGGACAAGGACTGCACGTCAAACAAATTGCCAAATGTCTCCAAAGAGATGAATTAATTATCTGAATGAATGAATAAAATGAAGAGCAGGTTACAGAGTTGTTGATTGTCCACTGTCAACATTCTGGAACTCGTGATGTCATAATCGACGCTTCTATTACATCATGTTGGGTCCATATCTTATGGATCTTTGACAGTGAACAGTAAACCCAAATCACTTTTACAAAGCACAGCTGACCAGTTAGTAGTTTGACTTGTAATTTGTACTGCCTACTTTTGAAAGACGATTTCTTTCATCAAAATGGCACAGCTCGCCCAGAAAGGTGGGCTGTGCAACATGAAGATGTTATTTTTGGCTGTTATTTTCTGTCTCCTATCGCYTGCTGCTACAAATGTGTTGGCTTCTTCGTCTTCGGACCAGAAGACTTTGATGCCAGTGAAGGACCACTCTGTTCGGAACAACCCTGACGCTACAAAAGAGACCAATTTTAAGACATTGCTGGAACAACTTGAGAGTTTACGGGTGAAAGACGATTCYTCTCCAGGTAATGTGGGCCAGTTGACAAAAGGATATTCCTCCAAAAATGCCAAGGACCCCTCKGAGCTTGTGGAGCCCCTGATTTCTGTTCCAGAGCACAAGCCTTTGATGCCAGTGAAGGACCACCCTGTTCAGGACATCCCCAATGTTGCAAAACTGACCAAAATGGTGCAAGTGGACCAGATGCTGGACCAACTTCAGAGGATGAAAGATGATACTTCCAGTAAACTAAAGTTCCCCAGAAGATTGTGGAGAAACTTATTCCTTATCTACTGGCTTACAAGCAAACAGCATTACATGTGACGATGACGTCTTCAAAGAAAATGTTCAGGCTCCAGCTCCAAAAGCTCAGAAGAGCACCCTGAAGATCAAACCCAGAGTCAACATATTGACCGACCCTTCTTACCGAGCCACTTGTGAAGGTGAACCTGATTTTGGGGTCTTTTTCTATGGCTTCATCGTAATAGTGGTTCTCTATGATGCTGTGAGAATCTCCAAGGAGGCTAGAAGGAGATCTGATGCTATGGCCGCTGCCAGGCTGAAGAAAAGACAACCAGCCACCGATGAACCACAGACACTGGGGTCCAGACTTCGGGAGAGCATATCTTCACGCTTTGGTTTGAAACAGGCATCATCCACACCACAGTGTGCCACATTTCTGACGATTCGGCAAAAGAGTTGCACAAGTCAAAGGAGTCAATCTCCACCAAGGACAAATCTGAATCGGAAAAGAGACCCGGAAAGAGTGCCGTCAGCCTGAGAGAGTGTGAGCCGCCTCTGCCTAGCATCCCAGAGAACTTTCTTGTGCCTGACTCTGAGCCTGCCATCCAGGTGGCATTGAATCCATTCGACACCAAGCTAGCCGAAGTTGTATCCGACATGCTGAGGCATCCAACTACGAGGCAACCGAGAAGCCCTGCTACACACATTCTGGGCTCACTGAGGTTTGTGTCGATTAAGACTGAGGACTACTTCTTAAACCAAGTGACATTGAATAAAAGCAGCAGATATTGAATCACCAAATGAGATCACATGGAGACTGCCACCTTTGATGACTCCCTTTTTCTATTTTGTCATTTAAGACAAATACTTTCGAATATAATAAAAATATCTTGTATTCAAAATGAAAGTTTTTTGTTGGTATATGTGACCAGCCGGCTCGATTTTATGTAGCAAAATTAGATATTTTTATTTTTACATTGGATAAAAATAGACACTCAGAGCTAGAAAATGGTAAATCATACACTGCAGTTGAGGAACAATGGTAAAGTCATTCTCCTTTGAAAGTAATTCTTTTTTGAAAATAAGCTTGTAACCCCACTTTTGAGAAAATAGACCTTTTGGTACACCTACTGGAGAGCTCTTCTTTGTTTCACACCCATTAAGCATCGTTCACACCCTTTTAAGCCTTAGCCCCACCCATCTCTTTAAGGATTCACACGTGAGGTCACRTGCAATACAGAGTGGGTACGGCAGTGTCCTAAACAACCAAAGATTTCAAGACTGAAGGATGGTTTATACTACGCCCATTGACATTGTCTGTAGACAGTTGTCGCGGTGACGTCATTCTATTGTCGTCCRACATCAAACTTGTCGTTGTCGTTATAAAAAAAAGTACAAAAATGAAAGGCTGCATGACATCCGCAGCCTGGTGGTCCAAAATAGCATAAGTGGTGTATTTTAATACCAATAAACCCATCCATTTAAAAATAAATGTAGTATGTGTCAATCTAGGAAACCACGCAACTAAAAGCASCTTTCTAAACAATGATTTGGTTAGTTTCTAGCTCGTTAGCTAGTTAATGACCATATCAAAATCAAATCCAATTTCATTTGTCACATGCGCCGAATACAACAGGTGTAGGTAGACCTTACAGGTGTAGACCTTACTTACAAGCCCTTAAACCTTAAACAATGCAGTTTTAAGAAAATACAACAACAAAAATGTAAGCGATAAGAAAAACAAATAATTAAGGAGCAGTCATTGTGCAGGGCACCGTTGTCAAGGTAATTGAAGTAGTTATGTACATGCAGGTAGGGTTATTAAAGTGGCCATGCGTAGATAATAACAGAGTAGCAGCAACGGGGGGGGGGGGGTGCAAATAGTCTGGGTGGCCATTTGATTAGCTGTTSAGGAGTCTTAAGGCTTGGGGGTAGAAGCTTTTTAGAAGCCTCTTGGACCTAGACTT
Organism: Salvelinus sp. IW2-2015; assembly: GCF_002910315.2. Classification (NCBI taxonomy): domain Eukaryota; kingdom Metazoa; phylum Chordata; class Actinopteri; order Salmoniformes; family Salmonidae; genus Salvelinus; species Salvelinus sp. IW2-2015. The sequence goes on from NC_036858.1 coordinate 15,881,453, forward strand.
TGCTCTCCGGTACCGCTTGCCGTGCGGTAGCAGAGAGAACAGTCTATGACTAGGGTGTCTGGAGTCTTTGACAATTATTAGGGCCTTCCTCTGACACCGCCTGGTATACAGGTTCTGGATGAAGCTTGGCCCCGGTGATGTACTGGGTCGTATGCACTACCCTCTGTAGTGCCTTGCGGTCGGAGGCCGAGCAGTTGCCATACCAGGCAGTGATGCAACCCGTCAGGATGCTCTTGATGGTGCAGGTGTAAAACCTTTTGAGGATCCATGCCAAACCTTTTGAGGACCCATGCCAAATCTTTTCAGTCTCCTTAAGGGGGAATAGGTTTTGTTGTGCATGTATATTGTATAACATGTATATTGTTATTTCGATTAATTGTTGTACTGTTGTGTTGTAAATACAACAGGCAACATTATTTAATTGATAAAATAATCRATTTATGATTAAAACAACTTCACATTTAACATTTGGTTTCCAAATAAAAATGTCTTCTATAACATCATGTTGAGTTTGTGGTTCACAATTCCATTGGTGTACGTTGTGTGTGCTGAACTTAAGGTTACACATCACAAGTTGCTGTTTTTAAAATAAGTAAAAGGATCTGTTCATTCTACAACATTATATTAGCACAAAAACATCAACATTTACAAACCTTGGTGCTAATTTAGCTTGCATAGGGCATATACTGTATCGTGCTTATTGTGCATGGCCACATTGAAGTAGCATACGCACAACAAGAGAGGGTGGACTGGTGCCATGGGAGATGCCCAGATGCCAGTCTTTGCCCTCTGTCGTTAATCAGAGGAGATTCTGCAGGGGCATTGCTTATGCCAAGAGAAAGTTGTGCTCGTTGGCAGTGCCCTCCCCCTGTGCCCAGGGGTCATTAAGAACGTTCCAATAACGTTCTAAGAACTAAACACTCAGCATTTCTCAAGTAAACAACCAGAGACGTGATTAGTAACTGGAGTGCTTAAAAACTCAAATTGGGAAATTGTCAGTGTTGGCACTTTGTTTTAGGTGTTTAACTCTTAACTTTAATTCGCTTTTTTTGTTTAAACCTTTAATGGTTCATTCTCTCTATTTGGCTACCTGCTTTGTAATTACATGCAGTAACTTAACTAATCCTACTGTACTTCTCGAAAAATAACTACTCCTACCACAGCATATATCATAGGATATCTCACAATATATATAACTGGTATTTGCTCTAGTAAAATGTAAGTTATGCCGATATTTTTCCAAGCAAGTATTATAATCACCACTCAATTAAAATGCCAGGGTTCTGATGGTTGTATTATGTGTGTCCATAGTTAATGTTGTGTGAATACTAGATCCACTGACCATTTCATCCTCGCTCGCTCCATGTCATCGCCATGTAGTCCTGTGTGCCTGGAATATAAATCAATAGCCAAAAGGACCTTCAAAGAGTTATATTACCAACACCTCAATGGGATTTTCACATTTTAATCATGCAGGCTACAAATGGAAAATATGAAACAGGAGAGGGAACAAGATATCAGACATGACACTTTACATATTAAAGGGAGAAAAAAAAAGAAGAGGACTGAGAATTGGAATTAACTCTGGACCGGGGTCAGGGAGTGTACACGTGTGCATCCTGCTAGTACGTGCCCCACAGGGTGTATGAGAGAGTATTGCCTGCTTTGTGTGAGTGTGGCATACTCTGTGTGTGTGAGTATGCGTGTGAATGTGTGCCTGTGTCCTGTGATAGAACGTGCCCTGCAGGGTGTGTGAGAGAGTGCGTCCTGCTGTGTGTACGTGTCCTGTGTGACTGTGTGTGTATTAACCATTGTATCCTGTGTGTGTGGATCCTTGAGGGTGTGTGTAGCCAGTGAGCGAAACCTATTACAGTATGTTAATCGCGTCTGTGCAATGTGTGAATTAACGCTCGTGTCTCTAGGCAGTATCTCTCTTTGTTGGCCAGGTTCTGCACCCACATCGCCTTTTTGCATTATCTTCTTTTATAGCCGGAGCAAAGGAAAGGGTGTCTAGATCGCTGGAGCCCGGAGGGTGATAGTAATCCGATTAGGAATAATCACTCTAGGTGAAGAAGAAATCCATGGATTAACGGAATAGTTATGTTATCCCCTCCCCCCCCCMAAAAAAAGTATACAGGAAGACCTGAAGAAAAAAACAGGCAGCAAGCAAGTAGGGATTAGGCAGAGGTTCATAACGTATAATCGTGACAACATATGCATTTTTTTTTTTTTTTACATTGACGTGTATGAAATTAAATGTTTGCTTTAATATGTACATCTACCTAAAGGGCTTCGATTGAAATGAAACCACACAAAAATAGACCTGGTCTTCGTAAAGATGAGTGCGAATGTAACATACAAATCGAGGCGAGATTTTAGGGGAATCATTTCTCCCATCACATTAATAATTCTTCAGAAAAAAGGAAACCACACCTTACTGTGCATATTTACCGCCATTTCATCATTACTGAAGTTCTGTGATAAAATGCTATCAGTATTGATACCATACCTCATACCTTTTTTTCTTTACTTTATTAAGACAGTTTGAAATTAAAGTGGGAGACAGATGGAGAGGATGAACAGTTAAGAAAGTGGTGGCCCGGGGATTTAATCCCATGTCGTTGGGGATTACCATTGCGCGTGGCCCGGAGTCTGCTGTGTTGACCACTTGGCCAAACTCTGGCACTGTCAGAGTGAATATCACAGATTATAAAGTGGTATGATAATACATACACGCTACTGTTTTATGGATGTCAATCACATGGGATTATGAGGAGTTCAGTACAGTATGTACTGTTAATCCCTGCTCTCAACTGTCTGTATGGTAAACAGTTATGCCTCGGGCCATAGGCCTAAACCTGACCTCATACCTCACCTGTTAGTTAGCGCCTATGTTCAAACAGCCTCGGGCAAGTTACTACCATGAAAATAATCAGCTGGTTAAAACACGTACAGGAAATACCAGTTGGACGCCGCCAAATATTCACACGGCAAGTTGAATACATACAGATGACTCATTTTTCATATGCCTCAAGTGTAAGAATTGTCCCACCCACACAATGTGTAGGCTACATTCAGGCAACATGTCCCCAAAAAATGTATTGTTGCGTCCTCTTTTTGCTGATGGATACTTTATTCAGTACAAGCATGCAGTTTATAGGAGCTCTGCTGTAAAAAAAATAATCGAATCACTCTCAATTCTACCAAGCCTTATAAGGAAGACAAAGCACCCAATGCGAGACCAAACAAACAAACACTAAATACAGGGCTAGACTCCTCTTGAACACGGCATTAAACGGGATTAAACAAGAAGACACCGGAACACCACATGCTGCAAAAGTGGAGTACAATGCCTGCCAACATTTAGAGGATAAAAAAAAAGCAAGCAAAAAGAAGAAAGAAACCCCTTGTTCGAATCAGACATCAAATGCTTGGCAACCCCATGTGGAGTCACAGCGTGGCATGGCAGTTTCTGCTGCGTTGCACTTTCCCATGTGTTGTTGCGTCAAACTCTATATAATCTACCTGTATGTATGGAGCCCTGCAACAGGCTAGCTAGTTAGCACAAGCAGTTAGGAAGTGCTTACTGTTGTACAATWAAAAAAWAAAAAAAATGCATACAGTACCAGTTAAAAGTTTGGACACAGCTACTCATTCCAGGGTTTTTGTTTATGTTTTACTATTTTCTACATTGTAGAATAATATTGAAGACATCAAAACTATGACATAACCAAAAAAAAGTGTTAAACTAATTTTCAAAGTAGCCACACTTTGCCTTGATGACAGCTTTGCACACTCTTGGCATTCTCTCAACCAGCATGCTTTTCAAACAGTCTTGAAGGAGTTCCCACATATGCTGAGCACTTGTTGACTGCTTTTCCTTCACTCTGCGGTACAACTCATCCCAAACCATCTCAATTGGGTTGAAGTTGGGTGAATGTGGAGGCCAGGGATGGCGTATCGCTGCAGAATGCTGTGGTAGCCATGCGGGTTAAGTGTGCCTTGAATTCTAAATAAATCACAGACAGTGTCACCAGCAAAGCACCATCACACCTCCTCCTCCATGCTTCACGGTGGGAACCACACATGCGGAGATCATACGTTCACCTACTCTGCGTCTCACAAAGACACGGCGGTTGGAACCATAAATCTCAAATTTGGACTCATCAGACGAAAGGACAGATTTCCACCGGTCTAATGTCCATTGCTCATGTTTCTTGGCCTAAACAAGTCTGTTATTCTTATTGTTGTTCTTTAGTAGTGGTTTCTTTGCAGCAATTCGACCATGAAGGCCTGATTTCATGCAGTCTCTTCTGAACAATTGATGTTAAGACGCGTCTGTTACTTGAACTCTGTGAAGCATTTATTTGGGCTGCAATCCACGGTGCAGTTAACTGTTATGAACTTATCCTCTGCAGCAGAGGTAACTCTTGATCTTCCTTTCCTGTGGCGGTCCTCCTGAGAGCCAGTTTCATCATAGCGCTTGATGGTTTTTGCAACTGCACTTGAAGCAACTTTCAAAGTACTTGACATTTTCCAGATTGACTGACCTTCATGTCTTAAAGTAATGATGGACGGTCGTTTCTCTGCTTATTTCAGCCGTTCTTTCCATAATATGGACTTTGTCTTTTACCAAATTGGGCTATCTTCTGTATACCACCCCTACCTTGTCACAACTGATTGGCTCAAACGCATTAAGAAGGAAAGAAATTCCACAAATTAACTTTTAACAAGGCACACCTGTTATTAATTGAAATGCATTCCAGTGTGCAAAGCTGTCATCAAGGCAAAGGGTGGCTACTTTGAAGAACTTCAAATATAAAATATTTTTTGATTTGTTTAACACTTTTTTGTGGGGGGGGGGGGGTTACTACATGATTCCATATGTGTTTTTTCATAATTTTGATGTCTTCACTATTATTCTATAATGTAGAACATAGTAAAAATAAAGAAAAACCCTGGAATGAGTAGGTGTGTTCAAACTTTTGACTGGTACTGTTGATCTGAGCAAGTCTGACAAATTATGAATTCATAATATGGATGCCGTAGATAAGTGCTATGTAATTGCATACTAGCTGATACAAGGTAATGGGATTGATTCTTCCCTGGAATTATGGTGTTGTAATGTAAGTGTGGCCGTACTGTAGCTAGCTAATGGTGAGAATGATGGACCATAGACAGATGGACTGCAATTTCTCCATGATGTGCCTCAACAGCAGGGTTTTTCCCAAGTGGTCCTGGTACTACAGGTCCCTGAGAGGGTCAGAAAGCACAGGGATCAATAAACATTAGCTTCTTCTCTGTTGAGGAACATGGATCAGGTCATGCCATGCCATCTAGCGACTGGAGATCGGGTTTCTGATCGGACTGTGTGTGTGTGTGTGTGTGTGTGTGTGTGTGTGCTACGGCAATGTTACAAGAYGGCGTTCCCATGACTACACTCCCTCCACTTTTCTCACTCTTAACACTCCTCTATGGAACTGGAAGCGACACTGTGCTAATGTGGAAGAGAGTAGAGCCATGTATACTATCGCTTATAAGAACCTACCTGGCCTTCAATGAAAACATGTAAACACTTGAACTACAGAACCATTTCCCGTTCCTGTCCGTTGAGTTTCCACATAAACTCACGGAACACCAGAAACGCCCTCCTCCGCCCAGCCTGTCCAACTTTCGGGCCTATCTATTCACATTGACACAAAGACACCCATTTTCTAGTTTTCAGGTTGCTACGATACTGCCAACCGAACCTGAAAGTTCTACAGCTCTCAGCAATAAAACACATTGCTGTTAGTAGTAAAATGAATCAAAAGCAGATAAACAGAGACAGATAAATGTCCTTTTCCCAGGATGCCACAGCGGTGAATAAGAATCACACTCAGATTTAACGATTCTGGTAGCTGTTATTTTAGGCTGATTCTCTGCCGTCTTCCTATTGTCCAGAGGCTAATGCGGCCATTTTGTTTAGGCTATCTTGTAAATGTTCTCACTTTAATGGGGGAGGAGGCATCCCTCCATTATTTCTGGTTGGAAACAAACAACAAGATAGAAGGTATAAACTTTTTTCTAACTACAAATGGTATTATGGAATTTCATCAAGTTATGATTCAGCTCTGCTAGTCTTATTTTCTGGAAAAATAGTGCATCCTGGGAAAAGTCAGGGTGAAACTCTTTTTAATTGGCTCTGTCTGAATCATGGCTCTTTCAGAGCACATGAGGCTGCTGAGGGGAGCACAGCTCATAATAATGTCTGGAACGGTACGAATGGAATGGCATCAAACACATGGAAACCATGTGTTTGATACGATTCCACTTATTCCACTCCAGCCATTACCATGAGCCCATGCTCCCCAATTAAGGTGCCACCGACCTCCTGTACTTCAGAGGACCCAGAAAAGTGCTACTCAAAGCAAACCTGGCAGATCATTGCCTACTCGACATCTTATAGAAATCTTTACGTTTACGGCGTAAATTGTTTTTCAGTGGTTTTCTCACAAAATGTTTACCACTCGTTTCGGTAATATTGGCAGTTGGAATGTCGATAATGATTAGAAATGACCTTTTCAGTCTCTGTCTCAATCTATTGAATGGTGGACAACACAGCTTTACACGGTTCTACTGTTTCTCACATCAATTATTTTCTACAGAATCAATTACACATATTGTTCAGTGGAGTATTTTCCTTCTATCTTCCCCCCTAAACCCTGCTCCACCTGCCCATTCAATAATTCACCTTAGCTGCTACCCCTTAGATACTGCTGTAGATCTGAGGGGATTGGGTAGGTGTAAGGGGAGCCAAATACTGTCTAAGCACACACTGAGTGTACAAAACATTAAGAACACCTTCCTAATATTGAGTTGCACCCCCTTTTCGTCAGTTGAATGGACTACAAGGTGCCAAGTGTTCCACAGGGATGCTGGCCCATGTTGACTCCAATGCTTCCCACAGTTGTGTCAAGTTACCTGGATGTCCTTTGGGTGATGGACCATTCTTGATACACACGGGAAACTGTTGAGTGTGATAAACCAAACAGCATTGSAGTTCTTGAGACACTCAAACCGGTGCACCTGGCGCCTACTACCATACCCCGTTCAAAGGCACTTCAATCTKTTGTCTTGCCCATTCACCCTCTGAATGGCACACACACACTATCCATGTCTCAATTGTCTCAAGGCTTAAAAATCCTTCTTTAACCTTTCTCCTCCCCTTCATCTACACTGATTGAAGTGGATTTAACTGGTGACATCAATAAGGAATCATAGCTTTCACCTGGATTTACCTGGTCAGTCTATGTCATGGAAAGAGCAGGTGTTCCTAATGTTTTGAAACACTCAGTAAACATCTCTATATATGGCTCTGGGTGTAAGCAATGGTGAAAGTTACCAGCCAGCATCATCAGAAGGCAAGGAGACGTTAGGTTAACCCTATCATGTATTTTCAGATCTACAGTACATGTGCCTAAAAGGAGTAGGGGCTAGGGGTCGATTTGGAATTCACAAAGAGAGTTTTCCATACTCCCCAGGCCTCTGTCTATTTCTTTTGTCTCTCAACTGTCTGGGGGCCGTCACGGAGCCCTATTATTGGCTGTCACTACCATCATGTGTGACCAATTAGAAATATTCCTGTGGAAAACAATAGTCATGGCTTCTGGTGCCAGGGACATTTGAAGAGAACGGCATCTTGCGCAAATTAGGGCTGTGACTACCTGAGGTAGTACTTTGTGTATAGGCGTTTCTACACTTGGGTTGCTGGAGAAACTGCTTGCCAAGCAGCCCTGCAAATAAATTATTTCTACTTTTAGTGTGTGGCTCGACGTTGCATCGTAATGGGTTCAGCACAGTTTCCGAGATAGCTTTACATGGCAACAGGTAGGTAGAAAGGTTTCCACTTTCCAGACACAATTATCTTGTTTTCTTTTTCTCTCTCTCTCTCTCTTTTTCTCTTCCTTCTGTCTGAAACACAAACAGAAATGATGGGTTCGGGGGCTGGTTGACGATAACCTTTGACTTCACACCGTGCATTTTTCAATGATGTTTAAACCGCGCGTCTCACACTGGCACAACGTTATTAACGAAAAACAATGTTTGGGACGATATTAAAGAAAGAACCCACTCAGTACATACTATTGTTTTTCCTTCCCCTTCCCAAAAGTTAGATTGAATTTAATGAAATTAGACCTCTACTGAAAAGCACAAAGTGTACCATTGTCTTTCTTGAGCAACAAATCTTGAAATCCATCATCTTGGCATCTTCAAATCCAGAGCCAAAAACAAACAAACAGTCTTGTTTTCTCAGGTGCAAGTAACATAAAATGACCATTAAGCATTATGGGGACCTAGAGGGCATCCCAAATGGCACCCTATTCCCWATGAAGGGCACTACCGTTGACCAGGGCCCATAGGACTCTGGTCAAAAGTAGTGCACTTTATAGGGAATGGGGTGCCATTTGGGATGAATCACTAGTATACTACAACAGTTTTGAGCTATTAAGAGCCGTAAAAATKTGTTTATTTACTCAAAAAAGTCTGCTTGAAGTTAGCTGAATTTGAATAAGCTTGTTGAGTAAWATTACACATTCATGTTTGCTCAAAACCCAGTGCACAAGGCCCCAGTGCACAACTGAGCAAGAGGACAAGTACATTAGTGTCTAGTTTGAAAAACAGACGCCTCACAAGTCCTCAACAGGCAGCTTCATTAAATAGTATCCRCAAAACACCAGTCTCAACGTCAACAGTGAAGAGGCGACTCCGGGATGKTCCCCATTCTAGGCAGAGTTGCCAAGAAAAAGCCAYATCTCAGACTGGCCAATAAAAAGAAAGTGACCYCAAACTTTTGAACGGTAGTGTACTTTTTTCTAAACTAACTAAACTTTTCGAGTTTATATGATTTAGGTAGTCTGAATAATCAATCTTAACTACCCCGGAAGTCATTCTCAATGCAGGTTGCGGTTGATTAAAAGTTCCAATTGTTGGATATCTTTACTCTGACTGGATTCCAATAGAAATGACACATCACTATGGCTGCGTTTACACAGGCAGTCCAATTCTGATATTTTCTTTCAGTAATTAGTCTTTTGACCAATCAGATCAGCTCTGAAAAATATTTGATATGAAAAGATCTGATGTGATTGGTTAAAGACCAATTAGTGGAAAAAAKATCAGAATTGGGATGCCTGTCTAAATRCAGCATAATGTGACTTGCAGGCTTGATGCAGCCTGTAAACCAGGGGTTTCAGACCACTGTGTTAGGGTGTAACTAGGCCCTCAAAGAAAGGACTTATGATATTTATTGTATTTTTATTWATCCGTTATTTTACCAGGTAAGTTGACTGAGAACACATTCTCATTTACAACAACAACCTGGGGAATAGTTACAGGGGAGAGGAGGGGGATGAATGAGCCAATTGTAAACTGGGGATTATTAGGTGACCGTGATGGTTTGAGGGCCAGATTGGGAATTTAGCCAGGACACTGGGGTTAACACCCCTACTCTTACAATAAGTGCCATGGGATCTTTAATGACCTCAGAGAGTCAGGACACCCATTTAACGTCCCATCCGAAAGACAGCACCCTACACAGGGCAGTGTCGGGCAATATCCCAATCACTGCCCTGGGGCATTGGGATATTTTTTTTAGACCAGAGGAAAGWGTGCCTCYTACTGGCCCTCCAACACCACTTMYAGCAGCATCTGGTCTCCCATCCAGGGACTGACCAGGACCAACCCTGCKTAGCTTCAGAAGCAAGCYAGCAGTGKTATGCAGGGTGGTATGCTGCTGGCTATGTAATGTGTTGTCAACATTTTTTAGTTTTAAAGATAAAATATTCACGTAGACACTCACTTGGCTTTCAGTCCTGTAGCTTTCACCTTTTAATACAATAACCATGTCTCTGTCACTAACAAATACAGTCATGATGGTAATTACAACTCACTGGAAATGCAAGGCACACTGAGAAATATGTAAATAAGGTAGAATAAATTCTCAAATGGAATTATATATTCACTCAACCTAAAATTTTGTAAACAATTCAATTCAACTATATGCCCAAATGTTGAGTAAACTCACAATCCAGCAGCAATTATACATGAAATCATCTCTTTTTTTCCCTCTTTTTTTTACAGTGTAGTTTAGATAAAACCATTGAAAACAACAAAACTACGCTATAGTGAAGTTGACTTTAGTTTTGCTGTAGCCTAGTGTTGTCATCTGTGCCAGGCAAGCTGGTACAGTGAGAAGCTGTGCTGCAGCTGGTGAGGGAGGATGGTGCATGGGGCTGTGGTTTGTGGGGACTGGGACAAGGGGGGTTTATGGGGATGGTAAGGGGCCAATAGGGGCCCGGGCCTCTGCTGTGTGTCTAATGAGTGCCTTATGGGAGAGCCCCAGTGTGTTAGGAGTTAGGAGCACTCTGGCTTATCCCCTACTGGCACTGATGGGTCCTGAAGAGATCTGATTTAGTGAGAGTGTTGAGAAAAGGAGGGAGGAAGGAGGGCAAAGAGGGAGGATAGTCTCCCTCCTCCATCCGTTTCCCTCTCAATCCCACCTCTATTTCGCCTTCCTCCCTTCCTCTGTCCTTCTTTTCTCTGTTTCCACCCCACCCTCCTACATTCCTCATCTTTTCCTCTCCAGACTGCTTTCTCATTCTGAAACCCGTGAGCAGGAGTTAGTCAGAGAGAGAGACAAGAGGAGAGAAAGGGTACGGCCTTTAGTCTGACCTTTTCTGTCCATACACACACTGCCGCACGTATCGAGCACGCACACACACACCTGGGCATTGGAACACACACGCACGGAAGCAGAAGCGTGCGCGCGCACACACAGGATGTGCCATTTTTTTACRTCCGTTTTCTGTTAAAACTATMAGAAAWATTCATAAAATTCAACTTAAATTCACAATRCAGAATATGGTCCTATTGCGTTGACCGCTATGGGGCAATGAATTTCTATATACCACAGTCATAGGTTGAATCTCAAACTGGACACTTGGCCCCTAGTTCTTTATCGAGTGGCCACTTGCTGTTGTGTTCGATAGTGATCACTCAAGTCTGCAAGTGTTTTGGCCAGAATGAGCATTGAGACGAGGCAAACTCAACGTCCAAACCGCCACTCATCAATATTCTAAATCCATTCGCAAGCATTGTCTCCCGCGATCTGTCTTGAGCATGACTCACTCGCTATGAAACGTCGGCACTGGGGCAGACACAGGCGCATACTCTGATAGACAGTGAGAAAGTGGTAATAACAAAATGGCAATGTTTGAATGTGACAAATATTTGCACAGAACATAGTGTACTCTACAATTACATGTTTGAGTGTGTGTGTGTGTGTGTGTGTGTGTGTGTGTGTGTGTGTGTGTGTGTGTGTGTTATCAGCATAGTATGTAGATATGCACAGGACAAAACATGGAAACACAATGTAAATGAGAAGAAGATTTAAAAAAATATATATATACAACTGTGTGTGTGTGTGTGTGTGGTGTGTGTGTGTGTGTGTGTGTGGTGTGTTATCAGCATAGTATGTAGATATGCACAGGACAAAACATGGAAACACAATGTAAATGAGAGACAAGATAAAAAATATATATATATACAACGTGTGTGTGTGTGTGTGTGTGTGTGTGTGTGTGTGTGTGTGTGTGTGTGTGTGTGTGCTATAGCAAAATCAGCCATGTCTCTGCACATTCTCTCCTGGACAGTTTTTGTTGTAGTGCCCAAAGCCTTGTGCAGTGGTGACAAAGGACACAGTGGGGGTTACAATAGGGGCAGTGGAGGGGGGATTGTCCCCCACACATTCAGTTCAGCACAGGAATGTGGCCCCTAGTACCCCCACATATAGGTCACACAGGTCCCACACAGACAGACATAGACACACACACATTCAGAATGCTGTTCACTGACTACAGCTCAGTGTTCAACACCATAGTGCCCTCCAAGCTTGTTACCAAGCTCAGGACCCTGGGACTGAACACCTCACTCTGCAACTGGATCCTGGACATCCTGACGGGCTGACTGACCCCAGGTGGTGAGAGTAGGCAACAGCACCTCCACCACACTGACCTGCAAAGCGGGGGCCCCACAGGGGTGTATGCTTTGCCCCCTACTGTACTCCCAGTTTACCCATGATTGTGTGGCCACACACAACTCCAACTTTATAATCAAGTTTGCTGACAATACAACGGTGGTATGCCTGATCACCAATGGCGATGAGACAGCCTACAAGGAGGTGGTCAGAGAACTGGCAGTGTGGTGCCAGGACAACAACCTCTCCCTCAACGTCAGCAAGACCAAGGAGCTGATCGTGGACCACAGGAAGCACAGGGGGTGCACAATCCCATCCATATCCACAGAGCCTCAGAGGAGAGGGTCAAGAGCTTCAAGTTCCTCGGTGTCCACGTCACTGAGGACCTAATACGGTCCCCTCACACCAGAACAGTCATGAAGGCGGCACAGCAACGCCTCTTCTCCCTCAGGAGGCTGAAACGATATGGCATGGCCCCTCAGATCCTCAGGAACTTTTACAGCTGCACCATTGAAAGCATCCTGACTGGTTGTATCACCGTCTGGTATAGCAACTGCACTGCCCCTGACCGGATGGCCCTACAGAGGTGGTGCAGACGGCCCAGCGCATTACTGGGGGCGAGCTCCCAGCCATCCAGGAAATACATGTTGTGTTACAGCCTGAATTCAAAATGCATTAAATTATTATTTTTCACGCTTCTACACACAATACCCCATAATGTCAGTGTAAACATTTTTTATTTATTTTTATGTTTATGAATTCATAAGAAATRAAAAGCTGACATCTATTGAGTCAAATCTTCAACCCTTTTCTAATGGAAAGCAAGTTCAGGAGTAAAAAGTTGCTTAATAAGTCAATTAAAAAGTTGCATTGACTCACTCAGTGTGCAATAATAGTGTTTAACGTGATTTTTTWATGATTAACTCCTCTCTGTACCCCACATATACAATTATCTGCAAGGTCCCTCAGTCGAGCAGTGAATTTCAAACACAGATTCAACCACAAAGACCAGGGAGGTTTTCGAATGTCTTGCAAAGAAGAGCACCTATTGGTAGATGAAAAAAATTAATTATAATAATAGCTGGCATTGACTATCCCATTGAGCATGGTGAACAGTGAAGAGGCGACTCTGGGATGCTGGCCTTCTAGGCAGAATTCCTCTAGTGTCTGTGTTCTTTTGCCCATCTTGATCTTTTTTTATTATTGGCCAGTCTGAGAGATGGCTTTTTCTTTGCAACTCTGCCTAGAAGGCCAGCATCCCAGAGTCGCCTTTTCACTGTTGACGTTGAGACTGGTGTTTTGCGGGTACTATTTAATGAAGCTGACAGTTGGGGACTTGTGAGGCGTCTGTTTCTCAAACTAGACACTCTAATGTACTTGTCCTCTTGCTCAGTTGTGCRCCGGGGCCTCCCACTTCTCTTTCTATTCTGGTTAGAGACAGTTTGTGCTGTTCTGTGAAGGGAGTAGTACACAGCTTTGTATGAGATCTTAAGTTTCTTGGCAATTTCTCGCATAGAATAGCCTTCATTTCTCAGAACAAGAATAGACTGATGAGTTTCAGAAGAAAGTTCTTTGTTTCTGGCCATTTTGAGCCTGTAATCGAACCCACCAATGCTGATGCTCCAGATACTCAACTAGTCTAAAAAAGGCCAGTTTTATTGCTTCTTTAAATCAGCACAACAGTTTTCGGCTGTGTTAACATAATTGCAAAAGGGTTTTCTAATGATCAATTAGCCTTTTAAAATGATGAACTTGGATTAGCTAACACAATGTGCCATTGGAATACAGGAGTGATGGTTGCTGATAATAGGCCTCTGTACGGCTATGAATATATTCCATTAAAAATCAGTCAGTTTCCAGCAACAATAGTCATGTAACGGCGTTCCTCTTCCACTTCATACGAAGAGGAGGAGCAGGGATCGAACCAAAATGCAGACTTGTGATTTGACATGATATTTATTAAAGTAAAGACGACAACACGAACTTCACTTAAAACTAAACAAAACAACAAACGGAGTAGACAAACCTGAACGTAAGGACTTACATGTAACGCAGAACGAACGAACAGGAAAATGACTACATAAAACGATGAACGAACGAAACAGTCCCGTATGGTGCAACATAGACACAGACACAGGAGACAACCAACCACGACAAACAATGTGAAAACACCTACCTTAATATGATTCTCAATCAGAGGAGATGAAAACCACCTGCCTCTAATTGAGAACCATATTAGGTACCCATTCACCAACATAGAAACAGAAAACATAGACTGCCCACCCAAACTCACGTCCTGACCAACTAACACATACAAAACTAACAGAAAACAGGTCAGGAACGTGACAAGTCATTTACAACATTAACAATGTCTACACTGTATTTCTGATCAATTTGATGTTATTTTAATGGAAGAAAATGTGCTTTTCTTTCAAAAACAAGGACATTTCTAAGTGACCCCAAACTTTTGAACGGTAGCGTATGTGCGGAAAGAAAATCTATTTAATACATTTTGAATTCAGGCTGTAACACAACAACATGTGGAATAAGTCAAAGGGTATGAATACTTTCTGAAGGCACTGTATATTATTATTATTAGGATGACCATTACATTGTTGGGAAAGAGCTCGGAAGGTATGAATTTCACTGTACTGTTTTACACCTGTTGGACATGGTGAATAAACTTTGAAACTTGAAACACACGCACACACACACACACACACACACACACACACCGGTCACAATGGTCAGTTCAGAGAGAGCCCCCTGACAAACGCCATACCGAAATACAGGGTGTCAATTCTGTTGAACGCTCCATCAAAAAGGAGTGTTTACACAGTTGTAACCATAAACTAAAGCCATGACATTAGATCTGGGAGTTGTCAGGTCTTGAGCAAGGTTACACATAAGTGCGGCGAGCCACCCTCACCACATAACAAATGTCTGAAGCAGTCATGATAGTGAAGTTGTTTTTTAGGTGGGTCAAAAACAACATTATTTCACACAGCAATGTGTAAGCTAAACATGCATAGCTTGCTTACCTAAAAATATTTATGTTCCATGATATGTCTTTTCATATTTGGATATTCAAAAGGAATGACGCGTTGTGTGTTGTCGTTTGTCCACAGGCTCGTCCTACTACAACAATGTGCGGCCGCTAGCCTATCCCGACGCTGACGCTGTGCTCATCTGTTTCGACATCAGCCGCCCCGAGACACTGGATAGTGTGCTGAAGAAGGTCAGTGAGCTATGAAGCAAAGCCACGTGTCTGTGCTTCAGTTCAATAAAATATTATATCAAACAGGGTTTGCCAACTGGCGGCCCGAATTTGGCCAGTGGGTGGTTTTATTTCCTCTTCATTGTTGGACATAAAAGACTGTAAAAACAACAGGAAATCAGCTCCAAGTGATTTTAATTTTGGAAATCTACTCCGACAGGTGATCGTATACAAATGTGAGCAAGATTTGAAATGATTGAGATTATTATTATTGTTTTACGTTTTCGGCTCCGGTATTCAAACCAGCAACCTTTCGGTTACTGGCCCAACGCTCTAACCTCGAGGCTCCGTAGTTGATGATCCCTTATCTCAAATTATCCTAGAGCTCCTTTTAGAACAGTAAGGACTACATATAAAAGAGACACTGCTTGTGAGAACAACCTAGCCGAGACAGGAATGAACAAATATATATATATATWTTTTTTTTCAAGCATGCAGGCTTATCACAGACCCTTAGGTAATGTTCCACCGAAGGTTAGAAGCTAACGTTATGGCCTTTTTGAGGTCATTTTCTCACAAAATGAACACAACATGAGGTGTAATCCATCCATTGTCCCGGCCTTCTTCAAAAAAAAAATATGCATTTACTTAATAAGAGGGAGAAGTTTGGCATTGTTTCCCAAAGTCCTAGCCTCGGTGGTTTCTAATTGGTGGAACTCTCTGGTGGAAGTCTTTCTTTGAGCCACAAAGCCACACCATTTGGGACCTACAGGTCTACACGTTTTGTTTGAATGATAAAGACTTTGTTGTTTATAGTGTATAGCGAACATCAGTTGTGTGGGCAAGGAATGCCTTTGACTGGGTGGAGTGGACATTCCTAATGTCAAGCCCATCGCTCACCCATGACATCATCAGCATCGCCATTCAGAGATAAAATTCCCCACTCTTTGAGTCACGAGACAAAACCGAAGGAGTGGGCGGGGGTACCCCAAATTCTGATAGAGGTCCACTTGGGGCTCACTTGACCTGTGACCCTAAATAGATGCCTTGCTAATCTCTTGCCAACAGGCCAAGGGTGGGCGTTGAATACACCCCTCTCACAATAGTCCTCCAGAATTGGGCTCTTGACCCCCTGTGATATTTCAAGTGCCAAGTGCTTCTATTTGACATAGGGGTCAAATCTTTCATACCACTGAAGCCAAACAAAAGCTGTCTCAACAATAAATTCCACTCAAGTGTTATAGGAAAACTATGATGCAAAATGCATCATACCGGCTGTATTTCTGTAAAGTTATACATCTTGAAAACTTGATTGCTGGCATGCAAATGCTTTTGTGACTATATCAACAATGGACTAATGAAGCAAATACAAAAATATAGTTTTTTGGATAGAATTTTCCTTTAAGTATTAAAATGTTAAAGACATTTTTTGGTACTTTTGTATACTTTTTAGTCAGTAGTTCTGAAAGTAGCACTCACGAGCCAAAAGTTGTCCCCGAAAATTGCGTACTACGTTACATATGTGCACCATGTCCTTGCTCTCTCGYTCTCTGCTGTGTCCTGAGCCTTTGAGCCCGCCCTGCAACCTCATTGGATAATGCTGGGCAGGCCTCTTGCTAGCTGTCACTCAAATGCAACAGTGGCTTTCAAACTAGGGATTTCGTGGCTAATTGAGGTGAAACCGTAATTCTGCTCATAGATTATGCCTGTATGAACTTCACATTGACACATCCAGCCCAAAGCAGGAGGTTTAGAAAATACTTTCTTATTCGCCAAAGTACCAGAGCATGTCTAAGTGACGAGTGTTAAGTGAGGACACATGGTATCAGTGATTTTGTATTACTAATCAGTGATTCTGTCTTGTCACTGTATAGCTTCCTGCTTTCTTCACACAGCATTTATGGAAAAATTGTAGATTTTTTTTTTAAAATAAATTTTGCCCCCTTTTCTCCCCAATTTTTCGTGGTATCCAATCGCTAGTAATTACTATCTTGTCTCATCGCTACAACTCCCGTACGGGCTCGGGAGAGACGAAGGTCGAAAGCCATGCGTCCTCCGAAGCACAACCCAACCAAGCCGCACTGCTTCTTTAACACAGCGCGCCTCCAACCCGGAAGCCAGCCGCACCAATGTGTCGGAGGAAACACCGTGCACCTGGCCCCCTTGGCTAGCGTGCACTGCGCCCGGCCCGCCACAGGAGTCGCTGGAGCGCGATGAGACAAGGATATCCCTACCGGCCAAACCCTCCCTAACCCGGACGACGCTGGCCCAATTGTGCGTCGCCCCACGGACCCCCCGGTCGCGGCCGGCTGCGACAGAGCCTGGGCGCGAACCCAGAGACTCTGGTGGCGCAGCTAGCACTGCGATGCAGCTCTAGACCACTGTACCACCCGGGAGGCCCACACAACATTTCTGTGTGACCTCAAACCTTCCTCTGTATCTGGCAACATCCTTCTATCTCTTCCACTCTTTCTTTCCTYTCCTTAACTCTACCCCCTTGTCCTCCATGTCCTCCCCTCCCTCCCTGTGGGATCCTATGATGGGATCGGTTTTCCCAGGGTGAAAATGGAGCCCAATTCCCATTCTGTTCCCTTCTCCCCGAAGTGTGCCCTTGTTAATTTCCCCTCACTAATCTAATGCTTTTGTATCTTTGAGAGGGGGGACGGGGGGGAATGAACACTTTGGGTGAGAATCGAAAAAGCAACTGGAGACTCTTGAGAGTATGATGTGGCAGCTGTCGCACCCAGTCCTCAGGCTTCCTCCCAGACCTCAGTACAGTACAGATCATCTTGTATCTTCCATAGTCACACACACACACACACACACACACACACACACACACACACACACACACACACACACACACACACACACACACACACACACACAGGGGCTAGAAACAAAGACTATATCCAACTAGCATGTATAATACATGCTGCTTATGTAATAGACCTGTTGGCTGTGTGTGCTGTAATCTCCTGTTTGATCAACCAGTGGCTCAGCTGTACTACTACCGGGAATCAGATAATGTTATTGAAGCAGAGCATAGGCCTAGATTTGATTGAAATGTTATTGAAGCAAAGAACACATGTTAAGAGTAATAATGTAATACGTGGAATGAGACACACACTGGTCAGACATTTTCCTACTGGCCTTGGGAACATGTCCTAATAGTTACGTAATAAGGAAATACTGCCTACAAAACATTTACTGGAATGAGGAAGTGAAACTACCGTTAGAGGGGCTTTAAGTACAATTTGTAAAATGTTATCTTCAGTACATATCATTGTGGCGCAGCACCAATCATCACCAATCATTTCTGTCATTAACCATTCTCCTTCGAAATTCTCCTTCGAAATGAAAATGGACAATTCACTCTGCTCTTTGTCTGTTATTCACTCTCTGTTGTTTGGCTTTGCCTAACCTTATATACTGGACAAAAATATATAMGCAACATGTAAAGTGTTGGTCCCATGTTTCATGAGCTGAAATAAAAGATCCCAAAAATGTTACAAATGCACAAAAAGCTTCTTTCTCTCAAATTTTGTGCACAAATGTGTTTTACATCCCTGTTAATGAGCAATTCTCCTTTCCCAAAATAATCCATCCACCTGACAGGTGTGGCATATCAAGAAGCTGATTAAAGAGCATGATCATTACACAGGTGTACCTTGTGCTGTGGACAATAAAAGGCCACTCTAAAATGTGCAGTTGTGTCACACAACACAATGCTTGCAATTGGCATGCTGACAGCAGGAATGTCCACCAGAGCTGTTGCCAGAGAATTGAATGTTMATTTCTCCACCATAAGCCTCCTCCAACATTGTTTTAGAGAATTTGGCAGTACGTCCAACTGGCCTCACAACCRCAGACCACGTGGATGCCGTTGTGTGGGTGAGCGGTTTGCTGATGTCAATGTTGTGAGCAGAGTGCCCCATGGTGGCAGTGGGGTTATGGTATGGGYAGGCATAAGCTACGGACTATGAAAAAAAAATAGCATTTTATCGATGGCAATTTGAATGCACAAAAATATCGTGACGAGATCATGAGGCCCATTTTTTTTATGGTATCTGTGACCAACATATGCATATCTGTATTGCCAGTCATGTGAAATCCATAGATTAGGGCCTAATGAATTTATTTCAATSGACTAATTTCCTCATATGAACTGCAACTCAGTAAGATCAATTCAATTGTTGCGTTTRTRTTTMTATWCWGWATAKAAAYAYAATGACCCTGCCTCTTGGCCCTTGTGACTTGTCTAGGTCACGTTCATTGATTCACCAGTACGTCTTCAACAGAAAGCCCTTATCGAAGACAACAGCACATGATGACTAACACTAATGAACAGAGCCCATAATCGCGTGGACGGTCGTCTACAAGACAGGCATTGTTTGTATCGAGTAGAAAACGTAGACGTACGTCTACAAGAAAGGCACTGTTTGTATTGAGTAGAAACAGAGAGGTACCATTCAACGGATAATGTGAAGCGATATTGTAAGCAGTCAGAGATATAGGGTGAGTGAGACAGAGAGACAGACAGTAGGGAGAATAGCTACCCAGTACAGAGTGTGACATGTCGACATTGAGTCTCGTCTATAGACTTGGAGACTTGTCTGCTTCATAATGTGTGTTGTTATTCTTTCTGATGGAACTCTGAGGGAGTGTAGTCTGGATGGGGTTGTGGTTACTGTAGCTGTGAGCTCAAAGCGGACAGAACTCGTGCTCCGTTCAACAACTTGTTTCAATGGACAGTGTGTTATTTCAATGGCCATTGAGTTATTGTGGTGATAATATATCCATACAATGTAAACAACATGAACTGAAAGAGATAAACATATATCTTCTCCAAGTTTCGTATATTTAAAATAGATATGCTTTGGATATTGGTGCTCAMCTGTGACGCTCGGTTCTGACTAGTTTCTTCCTCTTCTTCCTCAGTGGCAGGGGGAGACGCAGGAGTTCTGTCCTAACGCCAAGGTGGTATTGGTGGGCTGTAAGCTGGACATGCGGACGGACCTCAACGTGCTGAGAGAGCTGTCCAAACTCCGACTCATCCCCGTCACTCATGAACAGGTCAGGACTGACTGTTTCTCACTACTGAGCCAATCCATGCCAAGCTGTGCTGTGCTGGTCTGGTAACGCATCCATTGTAGTCCCTGGAACTGTGCTGGAAGGACAATGTAAAAGGACAATATCATAGCAATCAGTACGCTTTAGCCGGGTGTGTTGTGAAAAATGTATGGCAATGCCAGTAGCTGTTAACTTGTAAAACTGCGATGGCATAACACCTTCAGAACATTGTCATGACATAATAATAACACCTAACAAAACACATCAAATAAAACGTGAGGCTATTTCTTGGCAGAACTTTAGCTATGAACTATGAGTACATTGGGGACTATGGCGTCCCAAATGGGGTCCCTATGGGTCCTGATAAAAAGGGAATAGGGTGCCATTTGGAATGTAGCCAATGTGATAATGTGACACACTGTTCTGGAAACATTGCTCTACTTTTGTATTTAAAAAAACATATATTTTTTGTTCACTGCTCTTACCTACATTATGCCTGTTGTTTCTCTCCTTTTTGGGTTGGTCGTCAGTAAAGTTGTAGAGCTGTTCTCGGGTGTGTTCCCAGTGTAAGCAGATAGATACACCTGGCATGATCAGTCCAACAGGTTAAAGCACAAACAGACATACTTCTACGGTATAAACTTGTTGATATGTACCTGACCACACTGTGTAAACATGTGTGYGCAACTGCTCTTTCACAGCCCACACACATGCAAGAGCTCACGCATGCACGAAGCTACGGCACAGACATTTGCATGGCTCAGGCTATCTGTGATGCCCTAATGCAGACATTCCATTAGCTATGGCAAAACACCTAAAAGCACCTAAACTCAGCAAAAAAAAGAAACGTCCTCTCACTGTCAACTGCGTTTATTTTCAGCAAACTTAACATGTGTAAAATATTTGTATGAACATAACAAGATTCAACAAATGAGACATAAACGGAACAATTTCCACAGACATGTTACTAACAGAAATGGAATAATGTGTCCCTGAACAAAGGGGGGGTCAAAATCAAAAGTAACAGTCAGTATCTGGTGTGGCCACCAGCTGCATTAAGTGCTGCAGTGCATCTCCTCCTCATGGACTGCACCAGATTTGCCAGTTCTTGCTGTGAGATGTTACCTCACTCTTCTACCAAGCACCTGCAAGTCCCAGACATTTGTGGGGGGAATGGCCCTAGCCCTCACCCTCCGATCCAACAGGTCCCCAGACGTGCTCAATGGGATTGAGATCCGGGCTCTTTGCTGGCCATGGCAGAACACCGACTTGCAGGAAATCAGGCACAGAACGAGCAGTATGGCTGGTTGATTGTCATGCTGGAGGGTCATGTCAGGATGAGCCTGCAGGAAGGGTACCACATGAGAGAGGAGAATGTCTTCCCTGTAACGCACAGCGTTGAGATTGCCTGCAATGACAACAAGCTCAGTCCGATGATGCTGTGACACACCGCCCCAGACCATGACGGACCCTCCACCTCCAAATCGATCCCGCTCCAGAGTACAGGCCTCGGTGTAATGCTCATTCCTTCGACAATAAACACGAATCCGACCATCACCCCTGGCGAGACAAAACCGCGACTCGTCAGTGAAGAGCACATTTTGCCAGTCCTGTCTGGTCCAGCAACGGTGGGTTTGTGCCCATAGGCGACATTGTTGCCGGTGATGTCTGGTGAGGACCTGCCTTACGACAGGCCTACAAGCCCTCAGTCCAGCCTCTCTCAGCCTATTGCGGACAGTCTGGGCACTGATGGAGGGATTGTGCCTTCCTGGTGTTACTCAGGCAGTTGTTGTTGCCATCCTGTACCTGTCCCGCAGGTGTGATGTTTGGATGTACCGATCCTGTGCAGGTGTTGTTACACGTGGTCTGCCACTGCGAGGACGATCAGCTGTCTGTCCTGTCTCCCTGTAGCGCTGTCTTAGGGGTCTCACAGTATGGACATTGCAATTTATTGCCCTGGCCACATCTGTAGTCCTCATGCCTCCTTGCAGCATGTCTAAGGCACGTTCACGCAGATGAGCAGGGACCCTGGGCATCTTTCTTTTGGTGTTTTTCAGTTCAGTAGAGTCAGTAGAAAGGCCTCTTTAGTGTCCTAAGTTTTCATAACTGTGACCTTAATTGCCTACCGTCTGTCAGCTGTTAATGTCTTAGCAACCGTTCCACAGGTGCATGTTCATTAATTGTTTATGGGTCATTGAACAGGCATGGGAAACAGTGTTTAAACCTTTTACAATGAAGATCTGTGAAGTTATTTGGATTTTTACGAATTATCTTTGAAAGACAGGGTCCTGAAAAGGGGACGTTTCTTTTTTTGCTGAGTTTAGCTGGAACACACTGAATATTTCACGTGCCCAGACAGGGTACAGCATGTTAAGGTACTTCTTCACTCCCGTTAGCCCACTTCTACTAGCTACCGTTCTCAGACCGTTCATCTAACGTAGCATTAACATTCTGATATGTTCCAATACATAAAACTCTAACTCATAGATGTAACCTAAAACACACTTTTTTTGGTACTAAGGGCACCTACTGTGCATTAACATAACTGTATGTCCTAATATGTACACAGTATTCCAGTTCTGAAAATGCCATTTAGTTTCTCAAATACGAAAGCATTCAGTACAGAGCCTAAAAGAGTTGGAACCAGAGAGTGAGACAAACACTAAGTGGAACAATTTAATTGTTTTGTTTCAATGTCCTCAGGCAATAACAGCGAGAGACGGACTGACGGACTCGGGAGGCTGTGAATTTTAATGGCCTATTTTCATGTTAATGTTATTTACGAGTTGACAATTCTTTAAACACTAATTCACATCCCTATTTTCTCCAGAGAGGAGCTTAGGAAGAAATGTCCTTGGCATGCCAGTCAATTACAGCAGAGCAGACACACGACGGGAAACAGTAACAACGCAGACAAAAAAACAACAATATTAAGATCATCAAACTGCTTATGAAACCGTTACTAAGATCATGAAGAAAAAAAAACTAAAAAACAAATGTAATCATGAAACCAATTTCATTGAGCAAACCCAATTGAGTTGCCAATCAGGAGGGACCGGTTATCAGGTTACGTTAATGTCACTTTGCTCGATTTCCTCCGTCTTAACTGAAGCTCCTCAAAACACTCTGAGCTCAGAACTCGCTCGCTGTCCTCAAAGAGCCTCGATCAAAGGGCACCGCTGCCTGTAATGCAAATCAACTGCCAGCAATTTAAGACTTACAACTCGCTGTCCAATTCAATCCCAAAGGAWTCCGCTCGTCGCAAGGGTGAATCGCGGATGAACCCGACGACTTCTGCCATAATCTGCTTAGGGTCAAAACAGAGACTTAAATGTTGCCCGTTTCCTTCTGTATGAATGAATTCTCACAACGGACTCATAGTAGGACATATTGCAGAGATATAATAATCATTATACTGATGTGTATCTGGCTGGGGAATGGAACATGGCATGTATTCTACCAGGTGACGTGATGACGTGGAGAGGATCTGTGTCTGCACCACGTACTCTCACTACTGGTGTCCCCCAAGGCTAAGGTGTAGGCCCTCTCCTCTTCTCTCTATACACGAAGTGACTCAGCTCCGTCATATCCTCAAATGCTCTCTCCTATCATTGTTATGCCGATGACAGTCAACTACTTTTCTCCTTCCCCCTTCTGACACCCWGGTGGCGACGTGCATCTTTGCGTGCCTAGCAAGTATCTCTGCTTGGATGTCGGTCCATCACCTCAAGCTCAACAAGACGGAGCTGCTCTACCTCACGTGGAAAGCCCGCCCGCTCCAAGACCTCTCCATCACGGTTGTCAACTACACGGTGTCCCCTTCCCAGAGTGCAAAGAACCTTGGCATGACCCTGGACAACACTCTGTCGTCCTCTGCAAACATCAAAGCAGTTACTCGCTCCTGCATGTTCATCCTTACAACATCCGTAGAGTACGACCCTACCTCACACAGGAAGTGGCACAGGTCTTAATCCAGGCACTTGTCATTTCCCGTCTGGACTACAGCAACTCACTGTTGGCTGGTCTCCCCACTTGTTTCATCAAACCCCTACAACTTATCCAGAATGCTGCAGCCCACCAAGTTCTCCCATGTCACCTCGCTCACCCGGATATTCCACTGGCTTCCAGTCGAAGCTCGCATCCACTACAAGACCATGGTACTTGCCTATGGAGCAGCAAGAGGAACTGCCCCTCCCTACCTTCAGGCTATGCTCTACACCCCAGCTCCTGAGTGGCACAGCGTTCTAAGGCACTGCATCTCAGTGCAAGAGGCGTCACTACAGTTCCTGGTTTGAATCCAGGCTGTATCACATTCGGCCGTGATTGGGAGTCCCATAGGGAACAAAGAATTTGTTCTTAACTGACTTGCCTAGTTAAAAAATGTAAAAACATGAACGGTCTGCCACCTCTGATCTCTTGGCTCCCACTCAGCCCAGTCCAAGCTCTTCTCTGTCCTGGCACCCCAATGGTGAAACCAATTTCCCCTTGAAGCTAGAACAAGAGTCCCTGCCCATCTTCCGAAAACATCTGAAACCTTACCTCTTCAAGAAGCCTTTCGTGAACTAACACTCGCAATTGACGTTTTTTTTTCTTCTGACTTTGCTTATGGCTCCTTTATTGAGGTCAAATGTACTTACTATGACTGTGATATGTGGTTGTCCTACCTAGCTATCTTAAGATGAATGCAGTCACTCTGGATAAGAACGTATGCTAAATGACAAATGAAAATGTTATCATCACTTGATTAGCGTTGTAACCAAATGGGGGCTGGGGGT
>NC_036858.1:15906554-15983582 GCF_002910315.2 Salvelinus sp. IW2-2015
GGGGGGGGGGGGGTAGAGAGAGAGACCCGGTGACCCAACTCATCTCTGAGATAATGGGCCCATTCAAGGTGGTCTTTTTTGTGGAGCACATCTCAGAAGATCGCTTTATCATACCAATGAGTTCCTGAGACGTGAAACACTGTGAGATCTGATCATCTGTGCAGCGAGACTGTAATAAAGATGACCTGGAACGCAACAAGGGTCTGAGCGACACGACCAGAGCGACACGTTTATGTGACTAGATGGGATTTACTCAAATGAGCAGTATGGAACATACATAGATTTTTATCTGCATCGTTCTAGGCATTGAATCCCATAAAAAAATAAATGAGAAATGTTTTATTGTCACATATACCAGATAGGTGCAATGGATGTTTTGTTTTACAGGGTCAGCCATAGTAGTACGGCACCCCTGGGGCAAATTAGGGTTAAGTGCCTTGCTCAAGGGCGTACCAGCGACCTTTCGGTTATTGGCCCAGCGCTCTAACCACTAGGCTACCTGCCACCCGTAAAAAAAAGCCACGAAATAAGCCCTGTATGTTTGAATCCACATACTCTCTCTACCTCATATTAATTCACCCTCTCTTCCTATAAACCACTCTCTGTGTTCTCACCCTTGTCAAAAGTGTAAATTCTAATTTCTTAACGTGACTCTTCATCTCTCTCCATCTCCAGGGCACTACCCTGGCGAGGCAGATCGGCGCCGTGGCCTACACAGAGTGCACGTCCAAGTACTCGGAGAACAGCGTCCGCGACGTCTTCCACGTCACCACCCTGACCTCGGTAACGCGCCTCCACCGGCCCCAGCTAAAACGCAGCGGCTCGCGCCGCGGCCTCAAGCGGGTCTCCCAGCAACCGCCCCGGACTGAGGTTCTGGAGCACCCCCCCGCCATGAGAAAGAACCGGGCCAAGAGCTGTGTGCTCATGTAGGGGTCGGACTGGCCAGACTGTACCAACTGACCCAAACGATGTACAAAAGAGACAATGTATATTATAAATGTACTTTATTTATTGGTTGAATTTTTTTTCTTCTCGCTGCTGATGAATGCAGGTCATTGCAGCGATGACGACGATTTTCCTTTTTAAACCATCAACCTGTGGAGAAAGAACAACGGAGAAACATGGACAAAAACATGGATTTGTTGGCTATAGGAATACAGTGAGAGAGAAAATACGAGGGGATGGGGGGGGGGTGAAGGAGGTAATGAAAAAATAATGAAGTGGTTGGGAAAATTCAGACGAGCCAATTGTAATGAGATTGTCCTGGAATTATTTTCTATTCTGTAGTGTCCTGTCCTGAGATGGCATTCTATTTAAGTGTTTAACTAAATGAAGCACAAAAACATGCACACAAACTGTACCGACTTAAATGTCGGGGAATTATATTACTATTTCATCTGAGACAACGAGATGAAGCTTAACAAACCAAGGTTTCGTGCCCAGAGCGACAAAAAACAAACAATGGGCCAACGTGACACAAATGTTCTAAACCCACAAGTGCTTTGGAGGGAAAAAAACGTAACAAATCACTGACACCACATAACATTGATGTGTTACTGAAAATTAACATTTCTTATTTGAACAATTATATTTGAGGGAAATCTCAGAAGGAAAATGGTTATAACACAGTTTTTGCTATATGTCTTGCGATGTCGTGTGATGCTGAAATAAAGTAACTTTCTCTGCTAAATGAAGAGAATTTAACCCTGGTTTTATTATTTGTTAACATGACTGTAATCCATCCAGCTCCCTCAGGATCCAAAGACACAGAGACCAGAAACATACATTGTTTTGAATAAGTGAGATAAAGAATTAGATTTGGTACCATGAAAATACCCAACCCACAACATTAAGGCAATGTTAACTTCAAGTTGTTGGCCTTAACATGCTATTGCTACATAGCCAGCCATGTATAAACCACATAACACTGACAATGTTAACTTTTCTCACAGTAGCTGATACACAGGTAACTGACAAAATAAAGGAAACACCAACATAGTGCCTTAATAGGCCGTTGGGCCACCACGAGCTGCCAGAACAACTTCAATGATTCTACAAGTGTATGGAACTCTATTGGAGGGATGTGACACCATTCTTCCATGAGAAATTCCATAATTTTGTGTTTTTGTTGATGCTGGTGGAAACACTGTCTCAGGCAACTTTCCAGAATCTCCTATAAGTGTTCAATTGGGTTGAGATCTGGTGACTGACACACACACACAATGCTCATTTGAGACCCCTCTTTCAAACCCACTGAGATCTCTTCTAGGCATGGTACCCAAAATAATGGACAACTGGCAATTTTTTAAGAGTACATGACCCTAAGCATGATGGGATGTTAATTGCTTAATTAACTCAGGAACCACACCTGTGTGGAAGCATTTGCTTTCAATATATGTTGTATCCTTCATTTACTCGCGTGTTTCCTTTATTTTGGCAGTTACTTGTATTTGATTCAGTCAACCAGAACTGAAATACTAGAATTCCAGCTTCGAAACGTCGAGTTACTCTCAAAGTCAAAAAGCCTTGTTCTGATAAGTAGGCTAACAACAGTATAGCACATCCAGTTAAGTTCTAGTGCTTCAATCTAAACCGTTGTTCTATCGTAACACTACACATATAGACTGGTGCCTAGTCGGTAGACTTGAGCCCTCTAGTGTGACATTTTTGTGACATTTTCTAGTGCTCACAGCTCACCACAGTTTCTCCTCCTAAATCCTTCTCCCGCCTCTCTCCCTCCCTCCATGCAGCGGAGCCCCCCCAGCACGTTACCGCCTCTGTGAGCAGTGTCATTTCACAAAGTGACAGTTCACAGCGTCACCGCAATGTCTCCATGCGGCTTGGAGTGCGAGGTCGCGCGGTGCGCCCAAGGCAAGGCCAGTGTTGGCCTCCAGTCACAGAGACTTACTCTGGTATTGCAAGCCATGGTCTTGTATCACGGTCTAAGCTTTCACCAGAGCTTTTAATAAACCCATTTTGGTCCACACTTGTACATATACAGTATTTTATTGATCCTTTTTAATGTATTTGCCAATGGAGTGAGCGCAGTGTTTGGCAAGTGGCTTTAGATGCAAAGATATTTCTGTTTTCGTGACTACATTCTACTCCATAACCTAAAGCTAGTCAATCAACTACAACACACAGTCCACTCTGCAACCCAGAACTAGTCAGCTCCACCACATTCTACTCCCTACCGCAGTACTAGCAGGTTCTAGTTCATCAGTACTAGTCAGCTCCAAAACCTCCAATAACACAATACTAGTCAACTCCACCATCTAATTCTACACCCTAGAGCTACTGTGTGGACTAACACAGTCATCATCCCCTTGCCTGAGCCTTCAGCAAACATTCAGATGACAAACCTCCATTCTGTCTGCCCTCACCTTGTTGTCTTGTCCCTTTCCTTTACCCCAAGGCTAGTGGCCATGTTTAGGCAAACACTCACCCCATCTCCTCTTGTCCTTGCTGCTCCTCCTTGTCCTCTATGTGACTCTACTTGAACTGCCTGAAGCGGCTAGTGTTCCTACAGCGTGGACCACAGTCTGTTCACAATTGTGTCATTGGGGTCAATGCCACCCGAATTCCAGTCACTTCAGCAACAGCATTGCACTCATCTGGGTCAGGCTTAGGAGAGAAAACGGAAGAAAATGGTCAGAAACTGAGTGAAACAAGGTTTCTGAACTTGTGCAATGCTAACTAAATGCTTTGCTTTCGTTTTACGCTGCGAAATGTTTTGCTACAGTGCACCCAAATGAACACCACCCTGGATGAAATGTGTGTAACATAGGCCAACTGGTTTGCATGAGTTTGATGAATCACCTGCCAGCTCTGTCTAACGTGCGGGGGATCAACCTCCAGTCAGTGACCCTCATTAGGATGCGTTTGCTCACTGGCTTAGAAACGGCTCTTTGGCCGGCTTACCTGGGTTAGGGCCTTGTGGCTCGCACCTCTAGCGTGCCTCTCGTTGGTCTCAGCTTCGACACACTCACCCACAAACCACGAGGCCAGTTCAGTTCTACCTCTTCCGTCACCTCCACCCTGTGAATCACTGTCCATGTACAGACAAAAAAATCATTTTTTATATGAGGCACACACATTGGGCCAGTAAGCGTGTTACTGTTTTCTTTTCAGGACAACCAGGGCTACAGGTAAAATGTAAACCAATTTGACATAAAAAGTTAAATTCACGAGTTTTATTGACAAATGTCACTATAACAATGAGATCCGACAAACAAAAACCTTRTAAAAAAGGCATTCATAAGAATACTGTAAGCATTAACATGAGACTCAGAACCAATGATGGTGGATAAATGAAGATGTCTTACTCAGGCTGTTTACCATTGGAAAAAAACAGTCACACACACATATACACACACCAAGTCAAAGCAGTTCTCCCCTGGAGCAGATTCACACACACACAAACATTATGATATGTCACCTGTTGTCAACATGCCCCACAGGACTGAGCACCAGACGGTGTGTCTGTGTACGTACACACAGTCGGATGCTAGAGGGAGGGAGGGGTGTATTGTCTACCTACATACTATATGAAATGTTAACTACACAGAGGCCCATAGAGCCTCCAGTTTATATCATTAGCTCCACACACACACACACAATTTAGAGAGGATCCATCTTTCCTTTTAATCCCACCATAAACTTGCATGATTAGTGGTTCTCCCTGACCAGACCCTCCTGCATCTTTAATGGTGGCTCCCGCTTGCATTGTGTCAGCTGCCATAAAACTTTGGAATAGAAGTTAGCCTTAGGTACAGATCTAGGATCAGCTCACCCCCCGATGCCTAACATTAACCATTAGGGGAGAAAACGTCAAACTGACTGTAAATCAGTGCTAAGAGCCCATAAAACCGCTTTGTAATACGCCGCTCCAAACAGAAGTTACCCTTCGGCACGGATCTAGGATCAGCTCACCCTCCCCGATGCCTTACCTTAACCATTATGGGGGAACAAAGCAAAACTGACTTCAGATCAGTGTAACGGCATCCTACTCCAGTAACGCAAGCCATTATGACAATGCGATGGTTACGGCTGCCATGTCTGTGGAGACAGTGAGGCATTAACAATGCATGACCCATTTAGACAGCATGTAAAATTGAGCAGGTAAAACATATTTGCAGTCTGTGTCCGTGAGGGCTCGAACTCTCCACACAACAGTTCGAGACAACCAGCGCAGGGCTCCAGGACCGACGGGTGACTCTTTTTCACACCCATACGCAGCGTGATAAACAGATATACACACACACACCAGGGTGACACACACAAGTGTGTTTCCGACAATGTAACTACGGAGTGTGTGTGGAGATGACAGGGGCCTCTGACTCCTGTGAGGTATTAGCGATGTTTGCACTGCAGCAGTGTGTGTGTGTGTGTGTGTGTGTGTGTGTGTGTGTGTGTGTGTGTGTGTGTGTGTGTGTGTGNGTGTGTGTGTGTGTGTGTGTGTGTGTGTGTGTGTGTGTGTGTGTGTGTGTGTGTGAGGGAGGGAGTTCACTTTGTGTGTGAGAGAGTCAGTTTGTGTGTCTCTGTGTGTGTGTGAGGTTGTGAGTAAGGGATGTTCCAAAACGGTTGCTGAAACGTTACCTCTGCCGCTAGAGAGCCGGGTAATCGTGAGAGCAATCGGCTCATCACAGACAGCTGCACTCTATTCACAGTGGTGAGACTACGGAATGTTGACGACACACACACACCCTCATATGAACATCCCAGACATCACTTATAGTGAACAAAAATATGAATGCAACATGCAACAATTTCAAAGATTTGACTGAGTTTCCTTCTATGAACTGTAATCAGTCAATTGAAATACATTCATTAGGCCCTGATCTATGGATTTCACATGACTGGGCAGGGGCGCAGCCATGGGTGGGCCTGGGAGGGCATAGACCCATCCACTTGGGAGCCAGGTCCACCCACTGGGTGAGTTTTCCCCCACAAAAGGACTTTATTGCATACAAAAAATACTCCTCAGCACCCCACTCCCCTTCCTCAGACGATCACTCAGTGAAGAAGCCTGGGCTGTCGTGGTTACACGTCGTCTGTGGTTGTGAGGCCGGTTGGACGTACTGCCAAATTCTCTAAAACAACGTTGGAGGCGGTTTATGGTAGAGAAAATAACATTAAATTATCTGGCAACAGCTCTGGTGGACATTCCTGCAGTCAACCTGTAAATTGCATGCTCCCTCAAAACTTGTTGCATTGTGTTGTGACAAAACTGCACATTATAGAGTGGCCTTTTATTGTCCCCAGCACAAGGTGCACCTGTGTAATGATCATGCTGTTTAATCAGCTTCTTGATATGCCACACCTGTCAGGTGGATAGATTATATTTGCAAAGGAGAAATGCTCACTAACAGGGATGTAAACAAATGTAGGCACAGAATTTGAGAGAAATAAGATTTTTTGTGCATATGGACATTTTCTGGGATCTTTTATTTCAGGTAATGAAACATAGGACCAACACTTTACATGATGCATTTATATTTTTGTTCAGTAAAGGTTAGGCAAAGCCAAACAACAGAGTGAATAACAGACAAAGATCAGACTGAATTGTCCATTTTCATTTTGAATTATTATTTTATATTTTTGTTCAATGTCGATACAGTATCTGTTCGCATTGCTGAAGAATTTGATTTTTGTGAAAACAACATCTGCTGCAGATATACCACTAAGTATGGCCTAGATGCATGGTAAAGAACATTAGATTCAAATCACCTGAAAGACAGCCATCCTACTTGCTAGGCTAAGTGGCTAACTGTTCACCCAGGTGGCAAACAAGCTGTCTTCAGGTCTCAGCCTGGTCATGGTGATCAAGCCAACCAGTCTATGACATCTCATCTACACACATACATGCATACATACATAAAAACATTCTACCAGCACACATACTACGTAATACATACAAATCTAACACACAAACATCACGCCAGATGGCCTCACAGATTGCTTAGTGCTAATTTCCCCTGTGATATATTTCAACAGCAGCAGCATCATTCACAAAGGGATGCTGCCTAGCCTGCAGTCCAGGCTTTGCGCTCCATACCATTCCCTCCACATCCATATTTTAACAATCGGTACACATTTCTTTCCACACTGATCCGTATGTCAGATGAATGATTTTTTTCCCTAATGCCCACTTTTGCTTGGTACAAATGTGTGATTGCTAGGTTACAAAGCTCCTTTGTGTAGAGCCATTAGCAAGCCGATGGATTCTTCCCAAATGACACCATATTCCCTATATAGTGCCCTACTTTTGACACGGGCCCGTAGGGCTCAGAAGCTTCATTTATAACCTTTGCGTAAATTTCACACTAAATATCTGCCTGCGCCATTTCTGAAAGGGATAGGTAAGTCAAAAAAATATTGACCTTTATAAACCTGGCACACGCCATACATAAGCATGTTTCCCATTATAAATCAGACCTGTAATAAAACTGTCCACAGGTGAACAGCATTAAAACTCCGCCCGGAAAACGCTCTCCTTTCACCTTTCATGGTGAAAATAACGCCCTTTATTTGCGGTATAATTTGGCACTATTGGAATTAGGCCACGGCAATATGTAAAAGAAAGAGCAATAGCATATTTGATCACATTTCTGTAAAGTTGTGTGCAGAATGTTTTTATATTTTGCAGTGATTTTTTTCAAGCTAAACATGCATGCTGCCTACAGCGAGTGCTTGTCCGTGAATTATGCAAGATTGATTGTATACACACACATGCAGACACACATCCTCATATGAACATCCCAGACACAGAAATCACTTAAATACCACAGGCCTACCTACAGTAACCACGTTTCCATTCACAGTTTTTATGTGAGTAAAGTCATACCATATAAAAACCAATCACGACAGCTGTGATGGAAACAGGGAGTTTCGGTACAATTTAATAAATGCCGACAGATAATTTGTTAGTTCGACATGGTGGGATGTTTGTGTCGATAAAGTTAATTACGCGACAAATGGCGGTAGAAATACCTTAATGAGCAAATATTGATATAATAACCATCTTATCTAAGTAAACTTGGAGTCAGTCGATGATATGGTTGGTGTGCGGTCCTCCCACTACAACTCAGGAAACCGTGCAGTTTATCAGGCTACAGCTGGTGGTGAAAGTGCAAGGTGATGAGCTTGCTGCTCCTTTCCAATAAATATCTGAGAGTCTTATTCTGGTGACATGATGCTTGACTGCTGTTTGGCAAATAATATTAAATCGCTCTTATCCATAATAATCTCATCATGTAGACAAGCCKACCTGCATTGTATCTGCCAGCTGTTGGCTAGAGTGCACGTACCAAGACACATTTGCTATGTAACGCAACAGTTTTTGTGACAAAGCTATCAGTGAAAATGTGATGGAAACACATTGAACCTGAGATTTTACTTCGGTACATGGAAACTTAAGTGAAAAATGTATTGTGTGCACTACCTCATCACACACTGCTTTTTATCCGTACCACGTCTGTTTGGTGGAAAAACACCACTGGTGGGAAATAGCGCATATTTTCATTATGCAGATTTTTGAATATTCGCATGAAAATCTGTCACCAATTAGATGGAAACCTACCTGGAGAGAGAAAATATTTATGTGAAGATCTCTCCATGAATATCTTAATTTGAGCTTCCCTGGCAGCGGGTGTAGTTATTTTTAAATAGGAACTGAACCATGAAACAGCACACTGTAGTGACTGAGGCTGCATTCACCAACAAAAATACTGAACAAAATTAACCTGATATCTGTTCACACTGCTGCAGAATATAATTTTGGGGAAAACAACATTTGCTCCAGATATACCAGTAAGTAGGGCCTAGGTGCACAGTAAAGCACAGATTCAAATCACATCAAAGACAGTCATCCTTGATAGGCTAAGTGGCTAACTGTTCACTCAGGTGGCAAACAAGTTGTCTTCGGGTTTCAGCCTGGTCGTGCTTCTACACCTGCATTGCTTAATATTTGGGGTTTTAGGCTGGGTTTCTGTACAGCACTTTGAGATATCAGCTGATGTAAGAAGGGCTATATAAATAAATTTGATTTGGTCATGCTAATCAAGGCAACCAGTCTATGATGTCTCATCTCCCCTACACACATACAATCATGCGTTAAAACATGCTACAAGCACCTGCAGAGTATATAGCAGGGTCGCAACTTTCACTGGGGACATGTCCTCCCCACACTCTGAAATATCATTTTTGTCCCTCCCAGTTTTATCATTGGAATGTGATACAAAACGGGGCAACGGTGTGCTTTAGGACCATGCGGACGCCTCTGAGGGGGTCAGGTAGGCTGTTTGGAGTCTCCCCTACACACGTCACTTCTAAAACCAAAGTTGTGGCCCTGGTATATAGTACATACAAATCTCACACACAAGCAGTCATGCCAGATGGCCTCACAGACTGTTTAGAGCTAATTTCCCTTG
Organism: Salvelinus sp. IW2-2015; assembly: GCF_002910315.2. Lineage (NCBI taxonomy): Eukaryota > Metazoa > Chordata > Actinopteri > Salmoniformes > Salmonidae > Salvelinus > Salvelinus sp. IW2-2015. The sequence goes on from NC_036858.1 coordinate 15,915,986, forward strand.
TAATACATTTCAACAGCATCATTCACAAAGGGATGTAACCTAGCCTGCAGTCCAGGCGCTTAGCGCTTCCTACCATTCCCTCCACATCAATATTTCAACAATCTGTCCACCTTTCTTTCCACATGTCAGCTGAATGATTTTGTTCAATGCACACTTAATTGTTTGGTACAAAATGTCTGATCACTAGGTTACAACGCTCTTTATGTAGAGCTATTAACAAGACAATGGTTTCGTCCCAAATGACACCCTATTCCCTATATATTGCCCTACTTTGACCCGGGCCCATAGGGCTCATGACCTCCGCGTACATTTCACATTAAATATCTGCGTGCTCCATTTCTGAAAATAATAAGTCTAAAAATATTGAGAAATATAAACTTCTGCACGCCATGCATACCCATGTTTCCCCTCATAAATCAGAACTGTAGTAAAACTGTGCACGGGGTGAACAGCATTAAAACTCATGCCCGGAATTACACCCTCCGTTCACCTTTTATGGTGTCAATAACGCCCTTTATTTGCTATATAATTTGGCACGATTGGAATTAGGCCAAGCACAGCTTGTAAAAGAAGGAGCAATGTCATATTTGATCACATTTCTGTAGAGGTGTGGGCCGATTGAAAAAGACACTGGAAAATATCAAAACAAACTAAACATGAATGCTGCCTGTAGCGAGTGCATGTCCGCACATTCTGTAAGATTGATTTTATAGTGGAAACAATTTAAAAAGAAGGCTACAGCCCACACTTCTATGGAAAGGATGAATTGTTTGTCAATATGTTGTTTATAGATTATAGTGTTTCTATATCCTGCCTTGGTATAGGCTCTGAGATTAAATAGGTTTACGATGTTATGCTACTTTTACTTAGAAATACTGTAGCCTACCCATACAGTCAATTATTTGACATAAGCTGGTCTATTTACTGTGTTGAAAGAATGTTTTCATTTTTTGCAGTAATTTATGTAATTTGGCAAAAGACTGTTTTTATCTTACAGAAACTCAAACTATTGCAAATTGTTGTGGACCTTTCAGCTGAACTTTTGAATTCAACAATGTTTTGCATCAACTTTTCCCCCAACCTAAATATGCTGGACTGCCCGTGAATTCTGTAACATTGTCTAGAGCCTCTTAGATGTTAAGCCCTATATGGGGGACTTTAAGTGGTTCTGTTCTGGACTGGTTCCGATTGACATTTTGTCTTACAAAGCGCCCTGTGAACATCGTAGGCTTCCGTGCCTTATAGTGTCAGAAAGTCCCATTTGTCTGCTCTCCGCTACCACATTTTCAGCGGAAAGGTGACAGTCTAGCGAATCCAACAGTTGTCATTTCATCGCGCTGTGACATTCTCAGCCGTATTTAGATGTCACAACATTAAAAAAAACGAAATACTAAATCATTTCATAGAATTGAAACATGTCCACTTTCTCTTGGTCACAGACAGGATGAAGTCACGTTGTGCTTAAAGCTGAAGTTGTAATGAATCTGCACACAATTGAATCGTGTGTCTGCACCGCTCAGTGGACGTTTAGGAGAAAGGTATTTGTCAGTTACAGGAAATATTGTACTGTTACTAAGTTTGATCACATTTATTTTAGAGTTATAAGAAAGGCTAAATGTTATATGTTGTTTATAATTTGATTGTTACTATATTTAGAAAGCATTTCAGTCATTTCAAGCACTATTGCCCCACTGAGTTTTCAAATTTTCATAATTTGAAAAAGTGAGTACACCTCAGCAATTTGTTATATTTTTACAAGACAGGTGAGTTCCAGACCTTTCTAAACTCTGCAACATTGCCAGTTATTGTTTATGGCCATCTCATGAAAAATAATTACATTTGGGTATGTCTATTTAGGCAGAAATCAACATTTTGCCCCATCATTCAAGACTAGCTACAGTACACACACTAAAGAACAAAATATAGGTTGAGCAAAACAGTTTTGTTTTTTTACACAACTGCAAACTTCGAGTAGGGCATTCAAGAAATTTGTCTGATGGGAATCCATGATGTCATCAGCCTCCCCCCTTACTTGAGGAGCAGTAGAGAAATAGAGAACAAAAGAGGAAAGCCCCCTCCCCCCACTTGTGCTATGACATACCTGAACCTATTGAGATGTGCCTTTTATTAAGTAAATCAGGTGTTAAACGAGGAAAAAAGCAGACTCAAAAATGACACCATATATACCGTGCATACGTACAAAATATACCTTAAAATGTGCATGCGCCATTTTTCCCGCAAGAGTTGGCATTTATAAAAACTGAACTTGATGCGAGAATGTCCTTTCCTTCACGCAGACTTTAGACCAGGGGTCGGCAACAGGTGGCATGTGGGCCAAAACCGTCCTGCGAGTGATTTCTTTTGGCCCAACCGAATGTTTTGGATAAAAAAGACAAAAATCACCAGGAATTCAGCTAAAAATGAGTTTCATGTAGGAAATCTGTTCCAAGTATTCCCATGAATAAAAAAAGAAACGTGATCATTTCAGATCTTTATTACATTGAGACTAGAGGTCGACCGATTATGATTTTTCAATGCCGATACCGATTTCGATTATTGGAGGACAAAAAAAGCCGATACCGATTAAAATCGGCCGATTTATAATAATAAAAAAAWATATATATATATATCATACACACACATTTTTGTAATAATGACAATTGCAACAATACTGAATGAACAATGAACACTTTTATTTTAACTTAATATAATACATAAATACACACACAGCTCTGAAGTGACAATGATACTGAAGAGTCTGCTTAGGAGACAAATACTCTCAACTGTTTGAATAAAAATAGAGTTTAAGTTACCTGTGATGAATGTTGAAAACAAAAACTTTAATTTCTATATGCAGGAAATCCTATTTTAATAATGGGCATGGTAAGAATTGACAACCAAAGTGCGAGTCATAATTCCCATGACACCTTTTAGCAAAATCTGAAAAGCGGTTTCTTCATTTATTCCATAGGATATTTTTAGATTCACTTAAAATAAGGTCTGTGTTTCGTGTAGGCTTACATCACCGTGCCAATTTTATAACCTGTCTCTTATACACATCTAGATGTGTATAAGAGACTAGATCAAGACATTCTCTATGGAAGACATGAACGGTAAAATAACGAAGGAACCCCTTTCAAATTCAGCTGCAAGTTATTACAGGAATTATAACGCGTCGACTATTTCTCTCTAAACCATATACCTTTGACTAATCCGGAAACTATCACCTCGAAAACAAAACGTTTATTCCGTTCCGTATTTTATCTAACGGGTGGCATCCATGAGTCTAAATATTCCTGTTACATTGCACAACCTTCAATGTTGTCATAATTACGTAAAATTCTGGCAAATTAGTTCGCAAAGAGCCAGGCGGCCCAAACTGTTGCATATACCCTGACTCTGCGTGCAATGAACGCAAGCGAAATGACACAATTTCACCTGGTTAATATTGCCTGCTAACCTGGATTTCTTTTAGCTAAATATGCAGGTTTAAAAATATATACTTGTGTATTGATTTTAAGAAAGGCATTGATGTTTATGGTTAAGTACACATTGGAGCAATGACAGTCATTGATTTATTGTTTTTTATAAGATAAGTTTAATGCTAGCTAGCAACTTACCTTAGCTTACTGCATTCGCTAACAGGCAGGCTCCTCGTGGAGTGCAATGTAATCAGGTGTTAGAGCATTGGACTAGTTAACTGTAAGGTTGCAAGATTGGATCCCCCGAGCTGACAAGGTTAAAAATCTGAGGCAGAACGTTCCTAGGCCGCCATTGAAAATAAGAATGTGTTCTTAACTGACTTGCCTAGTTAAATAAATTTAAATAAATTAAATAAATAAAAAAGATTAAATAAAGGTGTAAAAAAATATATATAATTTTTTTTTAAAGCGGCAAATCGGCGCCCATAAATACCGATTTCCGATTGTTATGAAAACTTGAAATCGGCCCCGATTAAATCGGCCATTCCGATTAATCGGTCGACCTCTAATTGAGACATGACTGTTTCTGAAAATAACAAATCAATTTTTGGGCATAGTTGTGGTCAATTTGCAGTGTACAGATTATCATAACTACGTTCCGGCCCCTGACAATCCGCTCGGACCCCTGCTTTAGATCAGAGTTTTGGATATGACGAGACACCTATGTTTCCACCCTAAAAATGGGATTTCTTGTCCACAGAGTGGAACGGCGGGCTGTCAAGCTCACGCCCTTTCCTCTCTTTGGATTGGTAGATACATCTCGTTATTTTAATACTTTTTTGAATAATCGTGTGGTGTTGACGTCAATTGCCTGTATTCAATGGCGAGAGATGCTATTCTACTTTCCTCATGTCATGAATATGCTTCACCATCTCGCGACAACTGTGATAAGTGTTTTTTTCTCAAAGTTGTCGGGATGTCACGTGTCCTACTTATATCAGTACACTCGTAACAACCTTAGCATTACGAAACTTTATTAGATCAAATAAACATAATAAAGCAAATAAGCCATTCAAACTCTTGACCTCCATGCAAAAACTCCTTGCTTGGTGTGCAAAGGAAAGGAAAACGCCACCTGCTGGAGAAGACAGGTTTTTTGGCCCAGTTAACCATCTGGCTTAGACCAGAGATGGGCAACTCTTTACTGCACCGCTGTGCACCTCCCACATTTTGTAACAATGCGGAGGGCTCAATATACCTACGTACAGCTCCACACTGATTGGTTGATGGTAGGTGGGGGGCGGCAGGTCCTGTATAAACCACAAACCGCCTTCCCGACAGCTCTGCGCTGCTCCACGAGGCGCAAGAAGTATGGCGGTCCCCATACACTTACAACAAATGCCTTGTTGGCTAAGTTCGCTGTACTATACATTGCTCTCCATTAATATTTTTTTGTATCAGCATTTGTACAGTATACATCATCCTAATTTTATCTCCAAGATGTTGTCAATTTGAAAAAAAAAGTACATATTGCCGATATATTGGTGCATTGAACCATGTTGATCACAATTTAAAAACTCAGTAGATATTGCGAAAGCCATAGAAACAGAATGAATAGAATGGGATGCCCCATTCAAGTCAATGATTGCATAATGGGTGGACTGGCAGCCATTGGGTATACTTGCATAGGAGCAAAGCAGGACATGTACACATCAACATGTGCTGTGATTTGTTGATTCAACTCAAATAGGCATTACAAAAACACATTCCATTGAATGAACTACATCAGGTAACAATTTCAAATGAACATTCTACATCACCATGGAAATGAGTGCGTCACAATATCAGGCAGCCATTGCGAGTGGACCCATGAGTATACCAGTCAAATTGACAGGGTTAGAGGTTCCACGCCTGTTCTGTTCATTTTATTTCTATGGCTAAAACAATGACATCATACTATGTTTGAATTCCGACATCTTTATGCACATTGGCCATTGTCTATTGAACCATTTGAATATGTCCATTGTTGTTTGGTCCTTAAAAATCACTCTCGTAAAACAGTGCAATAACTCAGCTGATGGCAGTGTTTGGGACAGAGAATGTGCAGTGTTTGGGACAGAGAAATGTGCAGTGTTTGGGACAGAGAAACAATGTCACATTGAGACAAGTACTGAAAGAGCTGAGGCCTAATTCAGTGTTTTTTTCTTCTTGTCTCCAATAAAATGCATGCTATTGTCAAAGAGTTAAGCTGAATCCATACTCCAATGTTTCTCTGTGACTTTGGGGGAAATGCTGAAAACAGCATTCAGGGCTCCGTCACACCAAAGTGCACATCTGGCATTTGAAAGGCCCGCAAGTCAGAAGTGTGACAATTTTTTCTTCTTCTATTTTTCGGCCATGATGGAGTCAACGACCGCCTTGTTCAAGTTGGAGACGGAGCGTTGTAATGAGGACACTGGCATTTTGGTTTGTTTTGAATGCAAGATTTCAGAGTGCTTTCAGCTGAACTCTCACAGCTATTCTTGGTCGTCAATGGTATGTCCGAAGCGTGCACTTCATTCTTTAAAACTGAAGGTTTATGAATAATTATGAAATTGTAGATGTTCCAAAAGGGGGGTTAAAGACAGTTTTGTATTAGGCAACTTGAGTCTAGAACTTGATTGTCATGACTTGGAACTTCCAGCACCAAGTCGTTCTTCGCCCCCTCCATAGCCCCAAATGCAATACACTAATAGACTGTACATGGGAAACATATTGGCTTGTAGAGAACTGTTATACCTTTCTCAGCTAAAGTGGGGTGGGAAATACTCAGTAGGGTCTCTACTAACCAAATACAAGCATAATATCCCGCTGCTAGGAGAACGGTAATGTAATGTAAAGGACTCGGACGCTAAGGACTTGGACTCGAGGACTTCGGGTATCAGACCAGACAATATTAGACATTAGCCAAGAACATTTGACCGACATATCAACATATTACATTTATATATGAAATGCTCAGACATATATACTACACGGCCAAAAGTATGTAGACACCTGCACGTCGAGCGTCTCATTCCAAAACCATAGGCATTCATATGGAGTCGGTCCTCCCTTTGCTGCTATAACAACCTCCACTCTTCTGGGAAGGCTTTCCACTCGATGTTGGAACATTGCTGCAGGGACTTGCTCTGTGCAGGCCAGTCAAGTTCTTCCACACCAATCTCGACAAACCATTTCTGTATGGACCTCACTTTGTGCATGGAGGCTTTGTCATGCTGAAACAGGAAAGAGCCTTTCCCAAACTGTTGCCACAAAGTTAGAAGCACACAATTGTCTAGAATATCATTGTATGCTGTAGCATTAAGATTTCCCTTCACTGCAACTAAGGGGTCTAGCCTGAACAATGAAAAACAGCCCCAGACCATTATTCCCCTTCCACCAAACTTTACAGTTGGCACTATGCACTCGGGCAGGTAGCGTTCTTCTGGCATCCGCCAAACCCAGATTCGTCCGTTGGACTGCCAGATAGTGAAGTGTGATTGATCACTCGAGAGAACGCATTTCCACTGCTCCAGAGTCCAATGGTGTCGAGCTTTACACCGGTCCAGCAGATGCTTGGCATTACGCATAGTGATCTTAGGCTTGTGTGCGGCTGCTCGGCCATGGAAACCCATTTCATGAAGCTCCCGACTAACAGCTCCCGACTAGTGAGTGTTGCAACCGAGGAGACAATTATTACGCTTCGGTGCTTCAGCACGCCGCGGCCCCTTCTGTGAGCTTTTGTGGCCTACCACTTTGCGGCTGAGCCGTTGTTGCTCCTAAAAGTTTCCACAATAACAGCTCTTACAGTTAACCGGGGCAGCGCTAGCAAGGCAGAAATTTGACGAACTGACTTGTTGGAAAGGTGGCATCCTATGACGGTGCCACGTTGAAAGTCACCGAAAGTAACTTTTTTTTATTTATTTTTTTTACCTGTTTTTCTCCCCAATTGGTAGTTACAGTCTTGTCCCATCGCTGCAACTCCCTTACAGACACGGTAGAGGCGAAGGTCGAGAGCAATACTTCCTCTAGAACACGACAATGCCAAGCCGCACTGCTTCTTGACACACCAATGTGTCGGAGGAAACACCTTCCAGCTGGCGACCGAAGTCAGCTTGCAGGCGCCCGGCCCGCCACAAGGAGTCACTAGAGCGCAATGGGACAAGGAAATCCCAGCCGGCCAAACCCTACCCTAACGCGGACGACGCTGGGCCATTGTGCTCCGCCTCATGGGTCTCCCGGTCACGGACACAGCCTGGGATTGAACAAAGGTCTGTAGTGACGCCTCAAGGACTGCGATGCAGTGCCTTAGACCGCTCCGCCACCCGGGAGGCCCCAGTAAGGACATTCTACTGCCAACGTTTGTCTATGGAGATTGCATGGCTGCATGCTCAATTTTATACACCTGTCAGCAATGGGTGAGGCTGAAATAGCCGAATCCACTCATTTGAAGGGGTGTCCACATACTTCTGTATATATAGCGTATATGTGCATAAGACTCAATTTAAAACAATGCATGCGTGTGCATACATGCATAATATCATCCCGTCTAATTCACGACTTCTTGATGGAAACCTTTCCAGATTCCCTCAGCAGGCGATAATGTATAAAACAGCAGACGATAAAGTAGTATAGCAGGCCCCGTGGGCACCGCCAATCAATAAACCAGCGGCAGGCGAAACACTTCCAGGAGCTCAGTCAAAGTCTCTGTCGATATTTATACCCCAACTTCTACCTGGAGTAGGCTGCGGTCTACAGGGTAGGACTCTGTGAAGAGGGGATAGACGTCCTTGAGGCGTCACTCTTCCTTCAGTGCGGTCTACCATAAAAGCACAACCCTATATAGTGATATTATTACAAGCTTATAACTGGGAATCAGGACTAACTTTCCATCTTGGTCCCCCTGTCACATGCTCTCGCTGAATCTTGTGATAGCAGACCAACAGACATATAACATTGCCAAACATATGGTATAGCATTAAGCATATCAATGTTTTTTGTCTTGCATACATTTGGCTGGTTTCAATACATTATTTAGACAGTGCTTTTTCCATATATGATCGTTAAAGAGATATTGTCACCCTTTGGGGTCCAATTATAGTCAAGACAGACATGAGGCCTTCTGTCTCTCACAGCAGGAACGGTGCTCCATTACAATACGCCACACAACTGTCCTTTGTTCCGAAGCACGGATTCCAACTATTAAGATTCTCATTGACCGGATGCATCCATAGCATATGGCGCCTTGAGAGTGAAAAAAAGAAATGTTTAAGTTCAAATTCATTATTTCTATCCATTCTATTGGAGGGTGAACTTACAGCTAAAATCAGAGAAAAATTTGTCCCTTCCCGCTACCATTGAGGTTAGTACCCAAATGTGTTATTGAGTTTTTAAATTATTATAGAACTTTAAAAAAAAATGTTTTATTCATTATCGGTTAAATTGTCCGATATTTTGATATTTAATACCCTGGATACATACAAATTAGTTTGGATGGAACAGTCCCCCTAGGGTTTTACATTGCAACTTTACCACATGCCGCTAACCGTGCTAGTGTGCTACAAAATCTTTCATAGCACAATATTTAGGACACCACCAACTTTGTCTATCAGGAACAACCTCCCAGGCTTATGTGACCAACCAGGTATGCAAACCGGATAACCTGCCCGCCACAAGACTGTGTTAGCCTGTTGAGCAAAACCTAGGCATCAGCTCAGGGAGCTAACTCAAGTCTTCAGGTCTCAAACAAATGTCAGGCTACCCTAGTCACGCTAAGTTACTTACAGTCACAGAATTGCAACAGGCTCTCAATTTATGGACGAGGGCCATCCGTGGCCCCCTTAATGTGCTTGTGGTCCTCTCCACTTCTACCCTCGCTATCTTCCTTTCTATTCCCACATGTCGMCTGTTCAATAATTCAGTAGAACGCTTGCTACTGGCAGAGCATATTCCTGCTCCCCCCCCACGCCCCCTCTCTCCGCGCTGGTCTTGTTTAGGATATCTAGTGAACAGGGGTCTGAAAGCCTTGTAGGATACACATAGTGGGCTTTAATGAACCAGGGGTAAAAAGCTTCAACATTAAAATGCATGAGACCTTGAGAGAAGAGAACGGCGTACCGGGAAGTCAAGGTAAATAAATACTAATAGGTTTTTCTGAAAAGAAAAACACTCAAATGACGCTGGCGCAAAACAACAAGTATGTCTGATAAAAGGTTTTAAGCCAGTTTGAGCTCCCGGGCCTCAAACAAAGGTCTTTTTTCCTACCCTATAGAACAGTTTTGTGCTTGGCCCCCTCTTGCAATATGCTACTGATTCACTGAGAGAGATGCTCTGGCCGGAAGCACAGTTAGTGTATAATGTCAAATACTGGAGAACATTTCGTAACAGGCCTGTGAGCCCCACAAGCGTCCCCTTTTTCGTTGTTGTTTTCAGGGTATGCCAGGATTTTCGGAGGAAACAGAGGGGGACAGAGAACGGAGGCAAAAGACGACAATGTTGCGCCACCCTATTAAGATTCCTGTTGGCTTTCCCTGTGTGTGTGTGTGTGTGTGTGTGTGTGTGTGTGTGTGTGTGTGTGTGTGTGTGTGTTTGTACGAACACGTGCGCATGCGTGCATATAGAACAAAACACCAGCCTCTGGCTCTCTTCAGGTCATTGGTTTCTCATTCTCACAGGGTACAAAAATATATCATTTGTTTCCATGCGAGTCGTTTTAAGTAAGAGAACATTACATTTATGTACATCACACAGAGTTTAGTTATAACACAAAGCGACTGCATAACAACTATTTTAAAGGATGTAGTCATGGTGACAAAAACAAGACAACTTCAGGGGGATGGGGTAAAGTGCAGTAATATTTTGAACTGGTTGATCATGGATTGTCTCTTAGGCATACAGTGGTTTCAGAAAGTATTCACAACTTTCCCCCCCCCAAAAAATTGTGTTACAGCCTGAATTTAAAATGGATTAAATTGAGATGTCACTGGCTTACACACAATACCCCATAAATTTGACAAATGAATTACAAATGTAAAGGAGAAATGTCTAGAGTCAATAAGTATTGTTATGACAAGGCTAAATAAGTTCCCATAATAAGTTGCATGGGTTCACTCAGTGTGCAATAGTGTTTAGCAGGATATTTTTCCATGACTACCCCATCTCTGTGCCCCACACAATTATCTGTAAGGTCCCTCAGTCGGGCAGTGAATTTCAAACAGATTCAACCACAAAGACCAGGGAGGTTTCCCAATGCCTCGCAAAAGGGTACCTATTGCTGTGGTGCATCTGTACACCCAGTCACTACAAAGATACAGGCGTCCTTCCTAAAGCAGTTGCCGGAGAGGAAGGAAACCGCTCAGGTATTTCACCATGAGGCCAATTGTGACTTTAAAACCGTTAAGAGTTTAATGGCTGTGTTGGGAGAAAACTGAGGATGGATCAACAACAATGTAGTTACTCTACAATACTAAACTAATTGACAGAGTAAAGAGAAAGAAAGCATGCACAAAAAAATATTCCAAAACATGCATCCTGTTTGCAGTAAGCCACTAAATACCGCAAAAGAATTGCCAAAGCAATTCCCTTTTTGTACTGAAAACAAAGTGTTGCGTTTGGGGCAAATCCAATACAACACAATACTGAGTACAATTCTCCATATTTTCAAGGATAGTGGTGACTGCGTCATGTTATAGATATGTTTGTAATAATTGAGGACTGGGGAGTTTTTCAGGATAAAAAAGAAAGGGAATGGAGTGAAGCACAGGCAAAATCCTAGAGGAAAACCTGGTTCTGTCTGCTTTTCACCAGACACTGGAAGATTAATTCACCTTCCATCAGGACAATAACCTAAATCACAAGGCCAAATCTACACTGGTGTTGCTTACCAAGAAGACATTGAATGTTCCCGAGTGGCTGAGTTAGTTTTGACTTAAATCTACTTGAAAAACTATGGCAAGACCTGAAAATGGTTGTTTAGCAAAGATCAACAACCAACTTGATAGAACTTGAAGAATTTTAAAAAGAATAATGGGCCGTGGAAAGCTCTTACAGACTTACCCAGACACTTACAGCTGTAATCGCTGCCAAATGTGCTTCTACAAAGTATTGACTCAGGGGTGTGAATACTTATGTAAATTAAATATTTATGCATTTAATTTTCAATAGATTTGCCAACATTTTTTATAACATGTTTTCACTGTCATTAACAGGGTATCGTGTGAAGATAGGAGAGCAACGCAAAATGTGGAATAAGTCAAGGGGTATGAATACTTTCTGAAGGCACTGTATTAAGAAAGAGGGTGGCAAGGGAGCCACTTGGACGTGACACCAGGGACTGCCTCTAGTGACAGGATCCAGACCAGGGAACGATTTGCGTATCACACCAATGAACTGAGTGGAGTGGGTCCAGGCCAGCGGAGCGATTTGGATGTGACACCAGGTCTGGAGGTTACGTTCTGTAGTTGCCGAGGCTTTGAAGGGTGTAGGTTGCCACGGTATCAAATAGCCAACCACGGGTAATGACCGTGGCTATCCTCTGGAGGGCTGTGGAGAACACACAGGAAGTGATGATGAGGTATGTGTTGCTATGGCAACACCCTCAACAACAAAATGGCCACAGGTGCATTTAACTAAAACAGGTAGACGCAGCGATATGACATCACACGCAGCGGATCGACTTCTTACACCATTTGCTCTTCCCAATGCGAGCGTGACCTTGTGTTACCTTGTGTATGGGCTGATGTGTGTAGTGTGTGAGATGGTGCGACGTGAATGTGTGCATGTCTGTGTGTTTGATTAAAATCGATGGTGCAGAGGGGCTAGCAGGTTTAACTTGGTTACCTGGGAGAGCCTGCGGACGCTGGGTAAGAAAGGCCACGTTAAATATGTAACTACACGAACTAGACCACCGGGAGAGGGATGTATTGGGTGTGGTGCCGTTAGTAACTTTTTAATGAAAGAGATTGTATTTTGTGGCACAGAATTGATATTTTTCACAAAATATAGCATGTTTAAAATGGTGCCCCATAAGGATGCTGCTGCACCACCTCTCTCATCACCCCTCCCTCCCTCCCCCTCTTTAGCTTTATTAGTCCATTTGTTACAACGGACATAAAAATACAAAAATGTATACATGTTTCTCAGACCCCCAGATAGTACGCACAAACACAGCCCTTCCATCTGTCTGACACACTAGAGGTCTATCCCTGTGCGGTGCTTCAGCCTCAGGGCGATAGGGTGTGGATGACTTATGTAACCGCCCTGTCGCTGGCCCGGGACGGCACCATAATCACAGCATTTTTCGGAATGGAGCCTAACGGTGTGTGTGTTTGTGTGAGAATATGTGTGTGTGTGTGTGTGTGTGTGAAAGAACATTTTTGGAAATGTGTGTGAAAGAGAATGTGTGTGTGTGTGTGTGTGTTGTGTAGTGGGTGTGCACGTGCACGCGCGAGTGAGAATGTGTGTGTTTGTGGAAGAGTGTGTTTCCACTTGTGAGACTCACCTTTGTAGTTTATTGGTGATTGGTCCGAGCCTGGTTGTACCACTATTAGCTGACGAGTTTTCTGACAAAAAGTAAGAAAAATAGAATTTATAATCCCCTCTTCCCCACTACTGTATCCGGAATTATCCACTCAAGTAAAGAACAAGAGTAATTTAGTATTTCTCCACTTTCAGTTCTTTCAGTGCAGTTACAACACAGGTCTTACAAAGGCCCACACTGTGATATTTACAGCCGATAGACACAGTAACCCTTCTCCAGGGTTAACACACACACACACACACACACACACACAGGATACTTGACGCATTACAAGTCACGCATTACAAGTCTATCTGCATTCATCTTGCACTGACTCTAAGGGATACTTAGAAATACTATATATAGTAAGCTCCAAAAGTATTGGGACAGTGACACATTTGTTGTTGTTTTGGCTCTATACTCCAGCACTTTGGATTTGAAATGATACAATGACTGAGGTTAAAGTGCAGACTGCTTTAATTTGAGGGTATTTTCATCCATATCGTTTAGAAATTACAGCACTTTTTGTACATAGTCCACCCCATTTTAGGAGACCAAAGGTATTGGGAGAAATTCACTTATGTGTATTGAAGTTGTCAAAAATGTAGTATTTGGTCCCATATTCCTAGCACACAATGTTTACATCAAGCTTGTGACTCTACAAACTTGTTGGATGCATTTGTTTTGGTTGTGTTTCAGATTATTTTGTGCCCAATAGAAATGAAATGGTAAATAATGTAGTGTGTCATTTTGGAGTCACTTTTATTGTAAATAAGAATAGAATATGATTCTAAGCACTTCTACATTAATGTGGATTCTACCATGATTACAGATAATCCTGAATGAATCGTTAATAGTAATAATAATGAGAGAATGTTAGACGCACAAATGGGGGGGGGGGGGGGGAAGTGATATTTGTGCGTCTAACTCACTTAACTTTAGACTACTTTAATACGCATACAATTTCTCCCAATACTTTTGGTCCCCTAAAATGGGGGGGACTGTGTACAAAGTGCTGTAATTTCATAGTCGTATAATTTCAAATCCAAAGTGCTAGAGCACAGAGCCAAAACAACAACAAAAAATGTGTCACTATCCCTATAATTTGGGAGCTCACTGTACACACTCTGTATCCCCCCCCCCCACACACACTTTCATTCTCATCATATGTTGCTGCTAGTCCGTTCTTTATTTTACTCTTATTATTATCTAGCCTGATGCATCGTTGGGAAAGGCTCGTAAGTAAGCATGTCACGGTAGTATTCGGCGCATGTGACAAATAACATAATATTTTCAAGGTCAGACAGACATTCTTACCAGTTCACCAGTGAAGAGAAGAGGCTCTTGGACCACCGTTGCGCCGCAAAGCTCCACCATCCACTCCATCTGACCTGGAGAAAAAGGGAGAGAGCGAGAAAGACATACATCCTGATTAAGAGACAGAGGTCAGTGAGTTTCCCAGAGCCTTCATTAATAACGTGACTCTTGAAAACCTTTGCACGTCTACGAGTGATCCAGACAACTCGTAGGGCAGCCAAAGGGCAACTCGTAGGGCAGCCAAAGGGCAACTCGTAGGGCAGCCAAAGGGCAACTCGTAGGGCAGCCAAAGGGCAACTCGTAGGGCAGCCAAAGGGCAACTCGTAGGGCAGCCAAAGGGCAACTCGTAGGGCAGCCAAAGGGCATCGTCAGATGCTTTTTATTGCCCCACTGCGTCACTTTATTCACAGAACATCTCTGGTAAAACTTAGAATCAAGATGTTTAGGCTATCTGTCAGACAGTGCAACTTGGTCTCAGAGCATTGCGTATTATTCTGTACGTAAATCGGTGACCCTCCATTTTGTATGATACGTATGGTATATATTACTTTGTGGATGTCTATCACCCATTTGCAAAACGTACTATATACACACACACTACATGACCAAAAATATGTGGACACCTGCTCATCGAACATCTCATTCCAAAATCATGCCCCCCCACCCCCTTGCTGCTATAACAGCCTCCATTCTTCTGGGAAGGCTTTCCACTAGATGTTGGAACATTGGAAGCAAATCCCTGCAGCATCTTGCAGCACAAGAGAATTAGTGAGGTCGGGCACTGATGTTGGGCGATTAGGCCTGGCTCGTAGTCGGCGTTCCAATTCATCCCAAAGGTGTTCGATTGGGTGGTAGTCAGGGCTCTGTGCAGGCCAGTCAAGTTCTTCACACCGTTCTCGACAAACCATTTCTGTATGGACCTTGCTTTGTGCACAGGGGCATTGACATGCTGAAATAGGTAAGGACCTTCCCCAAATTGTTGCCACAAAGTTGGGAGCACAGAATCATCTAGAATGTCATTGTATGCTGTAGCATCCCTGGAACTAAGGGGATTAGCCCGAACCATGAAAAACAGCCGCAGACCATTATTCCTCCTCCACCAAACTTTACAGTTGGCACTATGCATTGGGGAAAGTAGCGTTCTTACGCCATCCGCCAAACCCAGATTTGTCCGTTGGACTGCCAGAAGCGTGATTGATCACTCCAGAGATCGCGTTTCCACTGCTTTAAAGTCCAATTGTGGCGAGCTTCACACCACTCCAGCCGACGCTTGGCATTGCGCATGGTGATCGTAGGCTTGTTTGCGGCTGCTCAGCCATGGAAACGCATTTCATGAAGCTCCCGATGAACAGTTCTTGTGCTGATGTTGCCTTCCAGAACTCAGTAGTGAGTGTTGCAACCGAGGACAGAGGATTTTTACACGCTTCAGCACTCGACGGTCCTGTTCTGTGAGCTTGTATGGCCTATCACTTCGTGGCTGAAAAGTTGTTGCTCCTAGATGTTTCCACTTCACAATAACAGCACTTACAGTTGACCGGGGCAGCTCTAGCAGGGCAGAAATTTAACGAACTGACACGTTGGAAAGGTGGCATCCTATGACRATGCCACGTTGAAAATCACTGAGTTCTTTCTTAAGGCCATTCTACTGCCAATGTTTGTCTATGGAGATTGCATGGCTGTKTGCTMAATTTTATACACCTGTCAGCAACGGGTGTGGCTGAAATAGCCGAATCTACTAATTTGAAGGGGTGTCCACATACTTCTGTATATATAGYGCATGTTACGAATTTGGAAAACGTAAAAGTAGCAAAAAAGTAGATAGTAGTTCAAAAGTTGCTAATTAGCTAAAAWTATCCATGATTAGATTYGAACTAGCAACCTTTGGGTTGCTAGGCGTTTGTGGTATCCACCCACCCCGACCAACCACCCTACTTTTGTAGCTAGCTGGGCTGGCATTTTATCCAGGTAGCCTAGGACAACTAAAACTAAACCGTGTACTGTATCATGACAGAGTCATAGACCGWTTAGGCAACATGAGTGGAAGATGGTATTGGCGTTTCTCTACAAGTCAACATGTTTTTTTTTTTATATATATATAGGTGATTAGATGATGTTAAAGTTGAAATGGTGCTGGAATAGTGGAGGCGGCGCATGTTTTCTTTGTGGTAACTCGAGGTTCTAAATCAATAGCTGTTTAGTAGTTTGAAACATGAACTTGCTTGACCATGCTGTAGGTCATTTAACGGTTTGTTACATGCAATATGTTTCGTGGACTTCACTGGACAGATKTTGCTCTCCGGTTTTGTGATGAAACAAAGGTGTGGTTGAATTTATTCTGCCACKGTATCATCCTACTGTCTCGGTTTATGTATTATAGTATCGAGGCATATGAATTAACAGGTTAGAGAGCAAACACAATTATCACAACACGTGGGTTGTAATATAGCTTTTTTYCCTGGCTTGGATTCTCCAGTGATTTTACCCATGCACCGCTACTGTTTGCAGCCATAGGTGGTAATATCGCTCAGAGCTGATCCCTCGTCAGTATTGTGGAAWAATTCTCATTTTAAGTATTGTGGAATAATTCTAATGTTAATTTGAATGAAAGCTGATCCAAGAGCGGCACTGCTTTTCTTTCAATCCTATCAGTGTCGACACATGGTCTAACCATGCACTTAGCGAACATTCTCTCTACATTAAAAAGTTGGCTTGAGGCCCTGATCATCTTAATTAAGTAACAGTCGAACGAGAAGGCCGCTATACCTCGYCATGGATAGGTATCAACTCCTTTTTTCACCAAGTCACCGGACTTAATTTCCTCCTTACCTCCTCTCCCCCATCTTCCACATCCCCAAAAACAATTTAGAGCATGGATTCATTACAGGATTTGATCACACGAATGGGAAGAGATAGGGAGAAAAGTATAGGGGGTGAAGGACGTAGCAGTGGGTTGGTGGAGAGAGGACTATTAAGGAGACCCTTACCATATGTGTCAATAGGTTGGTAACATAGAACCTGTCCATGAAGACCACGTCATTTCTCTCCGACGTAGGTGTTGGTGGTATACCGGTATGATGTTGATATGGATTTTGCCATATCGTGTTTTTACATCKGCATTGCTTGCTGTTTGGTGTTTTAGGCTGGGTTTCTGTATAGCACTTTGTGACATCGGCTGATATAAAAAGGGCTTTATAAATACATTTGATTGATAAATTAATACATGTATGAAATAAAGCGTTTTTGTTTTGTTAATTTCAGTCGAGTTTCTTCTCCTAAAAACATAGCCTTTTTTTTTTTTAGCAAAGAAGAAAAACTAGAAGCATGGACATTACACGCAATCTGCATGCCAATCAAAGTCAACAAACAAGCATGCGCAACTGCAGAGTAAGCGGAAATCTTGTGAAGTAAACTCCTTTCGTTAGCAAAAGTGCCCGAAAATCAAGCATCGAGAATGACTGACAAGGAAAATAACGCTATTGAGGTTGATTTGCAGGACGACGAATAATTGGTTCGAAAAAAGGGGGCCTACTCTGCCGTTTGGAACTGGTTTAGCTTTATATCCGACCTCGACCAACAAACAGTACTGTGTAAATTGTGTCGACGCACTCGCCAAAAGGTGGAAACACCAGCAATCTTTTTCACCACCTGAAAACCCTGCATGTGCACGAATGTGAAGAATCTACCAGAATGTGTGCAACAAACCCCCGGCACAATTCCCAAGACATCTTCAAGCAAGACCCGCACTCAGCTATCACTCAAGGCATCATTCGTTAGTGGCATTCCCTATGACAAAAAGAGCAAGAAGTGGAATGAGATAACGAGTGCAATTACGTATCACATAGCGACATGGAACCAATTCAAACTGTGGAGAAAGACAGTTTCAGAAAGTTGATTCGAACTCTAGACCCAAGATATGAGATGCCGAGCCGTAAATACTTCAACAACACTCTACACAGAATGTCGGGGCAGAGTTGCCAACAAAACCCGTAACGCTGCACTCTTCTCTACCACTGCCGACTTATGGTCAAGCCGGACCACAGAGCCATACATTAGCCTCACGATTCAACATTGACGACAACTGTAAGCTGCAAAGTGAATGCCTTCAGACCTCTTATTTCCCAGACGACCACACCGGAGGCATAATTGCAGCTGGGCTGAGGGAGGCACTTTCATCCCGGGGCTTGAAAGAATCACGTCAAGTATGTATGACCACTGACAGAGGATCGAACATGGTCAAAGCATTGGAGCTGAACAAAATGGACAAGACTAGGGTGTTTCGGACACAGGCTACACATTGCCATTGGTAAGTTTCAACGTCCAAAAACAGCTAGGTACCAGACTGTATTCCTTCCTCTAACATTATTCCACGGTTCCCTTGGCCAATGAATGACTACACCGTCGCAAAACCAACCTAAACCCGAGGTGACCTCTGGGTATGATATCATACGGTGAGAAGATTGGAACACTTTTTACACGCTCTCATCGTCAGAGTAGGGGTGTACGAAATGAGCAAAAAGTAATATCACAATATTTTCCACTGTCCGTACTATAACTACATAATATCACGATATACTGTACATTTTTATTTGAAGTATCACTTTATTCACTTCGTTAATGTCTTCAGTCTGTCTTGTTTATCGTTTGTGTCGGTCTTCATCCACAGGTGGTGTGATGTTCAGAGAGTTTCCATCACATTGCTTGGCTATACCAGGGGTGTCCAGCCCTTCTCCTGGACAACCACTGGGTGGCTTGTTTTGCGGAGTTATATTCTGTACCCTTTTCACATTAACGAGTCCGCACAAACAGAGTCAAGCCGAGCTGTACTTCCCTTCACTGTGCTAGCCTGGTTACGCATTCACCGTAGTGGCTGGAAAAAACGCTGTGAAAAGTTTGTCGCTATAGTTTGAAAATGGTATAATGTTGGTGCTCAAGAATCAGGACAGACTGTTGGACAAGAAACATGGGGGAAGGAACATTTACTGAAAACAATATATTTTGTGGATCTAGCCAAGAATTTGTTCACTTCAGGAAGAAAAACTTAATTCCAAAACATTACAAGGTTAGAAACGGAAATGACATTGTGTGTAAATCAACAAGCTACACATAGGAAACGAACCGCAACGTTGATGATTCTTTGCTTTCAGGGCTCGTGTTCACAGCACTTTGTAATTGCACTCTATATCCCAGTGAAATCGGGAAAAAAAATTTGCACCAACAAAGTGGCACTCGTAGACAAACGCCAAGTCTCCAGCGCAGACAGTGCAACCAAAACCACATTCATTTAATTTCTTACGTTTTATTCATACTTAACTTTTATTCAGTCTGGTAAGTCACAGATAAATGATCTTTTGCAATAACAACCTCGTTATTCAATASGCAAAAAGTTAAACATTTTCGACCTAAAAATATTTTCGACTTCAAGAAAATCCTCATTTGGGGAAAGCCAAGTAAATGCACATGATGTAGAGATTATATAGATTGCACTTATTGTATATGATAAACACAGTGGAAGCAGGCAGGTAAATAATAGATGAAGATCCTGTTGAGACATGTTGCCGAGAACAGACTCCAGTTGTGTACCCTCTCCACGTGAAAGAAAGCCACAAACACATGCATGCACGCACACCCGCTGAAACTAGAGACATTTAGCACGTAATCTAAAGCAGGGGTTCTCAAAGTGGGGTCCACGGACCCCCAGAGGTACTGCGGGGGGTCCACCCCCTCCGTTTAAACAACAGATTAAAGCATTTTGGAATAAGTAATACAATGTAATATTATGAATCTACAATTTGTGTTCTCAACATGGGCCTGGGAGGCTCACAGGGACATTGGTATTCACAGTACTCCACCAATTACAATTTTATTTGYATTTTTTTTTAACTCTAAATTAGTGTAACTGTCCAGTGAAAATCTCACTTTTAAAAGTTAATATCCTGTTAACTCATACCCAAAATGTTGACTCATCCTAGTCGTATTGGTGGCCAATGTTCCCTCTAAGCTTCACGGGTGAGTGGCCATGCACCTCCAAGACTGCCTCGCAGAAGAAATGCCAGGCCGCGCAGAGACGAAAGAGATTGAACGTCACCGAGGTCGCCCCATTACTTTGCACTATACAGAGCAACGTTTTTTTCTGTGATCCAATCAACATTATATCAGCCCCTTTTCAATGCAACAAACCTAACTTTTCAAGATTGAGTTTGTGACTCTGTAGTAGGCTGAGTCAGAGCGCACTCGAGTAGAATTATATTGGTGAGGATAGCCCAGGAGTGGTCTTTCAAATCACCCGAGAGTGAATGTGCTTTTTTAGATCAGAGCCACGCGTGTGCACATTTCTGATATTCTTTGACGTTATTAGACCAGTTATAGATAAGTATAGGTCAGCAATTTGGAGTTACTGCTTMCTACAAGAGCACAAGTGTAGGCTACATTTCTTTGAAAAGCCAGTCAGGTAAAAACCTTATGTCTTAATTAAAAGGGTCAGTGTTGAATTGAATATGCAAATAAGCCCATAGGCAGAGGTGTAGAATACATTGTCTAATTCTCTGTATGGTAATAATGATGACTTTTATTTTGTGGTTTCTTGCATCATACAACACAATACAATTTACATTCACCTATTTGGCCCATGGTGTTACATTAATCAATGTCAAGCCCTTCATAATGTTTTTAAAAATATATATATTTGTCTCATGCAATGTATGCCAGCATTGAACACCACATATAGGCTACTATAGGATGTCATAGATATCATGAGCTATTTCCATGTGAAAATGTTATGGGATTTGCTTAATTGGTTTTGTTGGTAGGCCTACATTACGCTCAAATAGTAGCCAATATACTATTGTGGCTGTGTAAAACTGTCAGGGTACAGCCTTCAGTGTCTACTGTAAACGCACGCCAAAAGATGCATTTTTTTTTTTGAAGAATGTTCAAGTTTCCGCTCACAAGACCTAATATTTGCTCAGTGTCCCAAAGAATTTACAGGGAACATTGTTCGTGGCCAAAGCATAAACTTGAAGAAAAATAATAATTAGTCGGCTGATTGAGCCGACCAATCAGCAGTCTACTTGTATTAATATTTTTAATGACCGGTATATGCCCACACCATTCTGTTGTTGGGGTACTCCCACACCATTCCAACACAGAAAAGCTGATTTTGAACATGCGTAATTACCTTCTTTTTTTTAATGGAAATCTGTTTACCACATAATGTAATTAATTATTGGTCATGATTCATAGAAATCTGGAAACAGTGGGCAGTTACTTTAAGCTTTAAAACTGCAAGTATCTATCTCTGCCTCATTGCAAAATGTGTAGAACTGCAGGAAATTAGCTTGAAAACGGCAACATTTTCCTTCTAATGCTAAGAGCCGGGCCTTTAAAATGTTCCTTCCCAGGGCCCGAGAATTGGTTTGTCTGGCCATGCACTGCCGAAGTCATGGTAAAACTCCTTTGTGTTTTTGTGTTCTGATTATGATGGGGTGCCTGATGAATTTGCTATCAGAAAAGGGGTCACAGGCCCCAAAAGTTTGAGAACCCCTGATCTATAGTGCACGTGCAAACCCATTAGCCAAGCCTGCATTGATACAGCTTGCAGAAATACACATTAGGAGCACTTTGATGCCCCAAGACCTTCATCCATCCATCCATCCATCCATCATACGGAGAAGAAATGTTTTTGCATGACGGAATATGAATTCTCCTCTACCTCTTCCGAACAGTGTCTCTTCTAAAGCGGAGTGGACAGAGAGGACAAGATATAGATACCCTTCACAGTCTCTTTCCATCAGTGTTTGCCGCTTATCAAATTTGTGATGAAGGGAGAAGATTGAACCTCAACCTCCAACTACCTACAGTGCCTTCAGAAAGTAGTCATACCCCTTAACTTATTCCACTTGTGACTCGTTTCAGGTTATGTCGCGCGTCACTACTTCACAGGAGCACCATTTGAAAGTAAACAGTTTTTTAAAAGTTATCAAAAATGCATTTTTGGGCAGTAATACCTTCTGGAACATGTGAACTTTCATGTGCCTTAATAACAAACTTGTATGCCATCTGTGAATACGAATAAAATGGTTAAATTACAAGCCTAGTTGGTTAAGCCCGAGAAAGCCAGCAACCTTCCCGCTAGCCACGATTAGCCGAGATAATGAGTGTGGTGGACATGCCAGATGAGTTCGGATTGGTCATATAGCACGCTTCTGTCTTTTTGAGCTGGCCAGTATGTGTAGGATAATCCTGTCTAACGCGGCTTTTGTTTTGTTTTATGTATCGCGTATTAAAAACGTAAGACTCCACTATGCAAGTATCCATTTCAATAGAAAGTCACTGCAACAACTTTTTCATAGCACTCTCATCTGAGTGTGCCAGAGTGCAGAATAACTGACAAATTTACAAACGCTCAACCCCCGTTGAATATGGCCGGTGTCAGTAAACGTTGGCAAAAAAGACCAACCAGCTCTGCTAGGGCGAGTAAATTGGTTAGAGTGAGCTGTTCTCTYTTTTGTGTCTGGAATTAGTCAGCAAGCTAGCCAACATTAGCCAGTTGACATGGGTGCTTGACTGCTGTTGTCAGGTCAGAACGCTCGGATCAACCCTACTTTCTGGCCAGAGCGTCCAGTGTGCGCCCCGAAAGCGAAACGCTCCGAATTTACAAAGCGGCCAATCTGACAACACCCAGAACACACTCTGGCACTCCAGATTAAATTTACGAATACACCTGTAGTATAAACCAGCCTTTAGTCTTGAAATCTTTGGTTGATTAGTACATAGTACATGTGAATCCTTAAATAGATGGGTGGTGCTAAAGCTTAAAGAGGGTGTGAACGATGCTGAATGGGTGTAGACAAACAAGAGTTCTCCAGTTTATCAACTTTCAAAGCAGAATTACTTTCCCTATTGTTCCTCAACTGTAGTGTATGATTGACAATTTGCTAGCTCTGAGTCTCTACTTTTAACCAATGTAAAAAAAACAACTTCAACACCATTTGGCCATGTACTCTTATAATCACCACCCGGCGCAGCCAGAAGAGGACTKGCCACCCCTCAGAGCCTGGTTCCTCTCTAGGTTTCTTCCTAGGTTCCGGCCTTTCTAGGGAGTTTTTCCTAGCCACCGTGCTTCTTCATCTGCATTGCTTGCCGTTTGTGGATTTGGCTGGGTTTCTGTATTACACTTTGTGACATGTGCTGATGTAAAAAGGGCTTTATAAATAAAATGTGCTGCTTCCTTGCGTCAAATGTTGCTGCCTAAGACCGAATTGAGCCAGTCGGTCACATTTTGTGTTACAGCCCGAATTCAAAATGGAATTAAATATATGTTTTCTCACCCATTTACACACAGTACTCCATCATGAGAAAGTTAAAACATGTTTTTAGAAATGTTTGCAAAAATATCTAAATTTACATTAGTATTCATTCCCCTGAGTCAATTCTTTGTAGAAGCACCTTTGGCAGCCATTACGGCTATGAGTTTTTCTGGGTAAGTCTAAGAGGTTTCCACACCTGGATTACACATAATTTTCCTATTATTTTCAAAATTCTTCAAGCTCGGTTGAATTGGTTGTTGATCATTGCTAGACAATCATCTTTCAGGTCTTGCCATAGATTTTCAAGTAGAAAATTCACTGTCTTCTTGGTAAGCAACTCCAATATAGATTTGACCTTGTGTTTTAGGTTATTGTCCTGCTAAAAGGTGAATACATCTCCCAGTGTCTGATGGAAAGCAAACTGAACCAGGTTTCCTCTTGGATCTAGTCGTTTCCTTCCTATCCGGCAACGGAGTTAGRAAGGACGCCTGTATCTTTGTAGTGACTGGGTGTATTGATACACCATCCAAAKTTCAATGAATAACATCACCATGCTCAATGGGATATTCAGTGTAAGATTTTTTTTTGGACCCATGTACCAATAGGTGCCATTCTTTGCGAGGGATTGGAAAACCTCCCTGGTCTTTGTGGTTGAATTTGTTCTTGAAATTCATTGCTCGACTGAGGGACCTTACAGATAATTGTATGTGTGGGGTACAGAGATGAGGTAGTCATTCAAAAATCATGTCCATGCAACTTAGTATGTGACTTGTTCAGCAAATGTTCACTCCTGAACTTATTTAGGCTTACCATAACTAAGGGGTTGAATAGTTATTGACTCAAGACATTTCAGCTTTTCATTTTTAATTAAAATTGTAAAAGATTTTTTTTTAACTATTCTATTTTGAGGTATTGTGTGTAGGCCAGTGAAAACAAATTTTAAATATTCTATCCATTTTAAATTCAGGATGTAACAACAAAATGTGGAAAAAGTCAAGGGGTGTGAATACTTTCTGAAGGCACTGTACTAAAAAGAGTCTCCAAGAAGAGTGAAAGATTACGTCTTAAGACAATTTAGAAGTGTTTACATGTTTTCAGACCTTTGGCACCAACTTTACTCCACAGTTACCCCTAAGGGCAAAGAATTGCTGTATAATGTTCAGGTAATTGGCAAAATAAAGGAAACACTTGAGTAAATGAGGGATACAAATTATATTGAAAACAGGTGTGGTTCCTGAGTTAACTAAGCAATTAAAACATCCCATCATGCTTAGGGCCATGTATAAAGTGCCCATTATTGGGTCTACCATGGCTAGAATAAGTTCTCTTAGTGACTTTGAAAGAGGGGTCTCAAAGGAGCATAGCTGGTTTAAAGGGTGTGTGTGTGTGTGTGTGTGTGTCAGTCACCAAATCTCAACCTAATTAAACACTTATGGGAGATGAGTGTCAGCAAGACAAAATAGATGATCGTGGACTACAGGAAAAGGAGGGCCGAACAGGCCCCCATTAACATTGACAGGGCTGTAGTGGAGCGGGTCGAGAGTTAAGGTCCTTGATGTCCACATCACCAACAAACTATCATGGTCCAAACACACCAAGACAGTCGTGAAGAGGGCACGACAACGCCTTTCCCCCCCCTCAGGACACTGAAAAGATTTGGCATGGGTCCCCAGATCCACAAAAAATTATACAACTGCACCATCGAGAGCATCCTGACCGGTTGCATCACCGCCTGGTATGGCAACTGCTCGGCATCCGACCGTAAGGCGCTACAGAGGGTAATGCATACGGCCCAATACATCACTGGGGCCAAGCTTCCTGCCATCCAGGACCTATATACTAGGCGGTGTCAGAGGAAGGCCCAAAAAATTGTCAGAGACTCTAGCCACCCTAGTCAGACTGTTCTCTCTGCTTCCGCACAGCAAGCGGTACCAGAGCACCACCTCTAGGTCCAAGAAGCTTCTAAACAGCTTCTATCCCCAAGCCGAAACACTGCTGAACAATTAATCAAATGGCCACTGGACCATTACATTGATCCCCCCCATTTGTTTTTACACTGCTGCTACTCGCTGTTTATTATCTATGCATAATCACTTTACCTCTACCTACATGTACAAATGACCTCAACTGACCTGTACTCACGCACATAATATCTCTACCAGTACCCCCTGTACATAGCCTTGTTATTGTTGTCATTTTGTGTTACTTAATTATTATTTTTTTTACATTAGTTTATTTAGTAAATATTTTCTATTTATTGAACTGCATTGTTGGTTAGAGGCTTATAAGTAAGCATTTTACGTTAAGGTCTACACCTGTTGTATTCGGCACGTGACAAATAACCTTTGATTTGATTCTGGAGCGGTGTCTGAAACAGCGTTTCCCACCGCCATCAACTAAACACTGAATTATGGAATGGTGTCAAATCCCTCCAATAGAGTTCCAGACACTCTATGCCAAGGCAGCTCGTGGTGGCCAAGGCAGCTCGTGGTGGCCAATGCAGCTCGTGGTGGCCAATGCAGCTCCGGCAGCTCGTGGTGGCCCAACACCCTATTATTAAGACACATTGGTATTTTCTTTMTTTTGGCAGTTACCTGTAGCTCCTCTTGTGACTGCCACAAGTGAGGTGAYATGTACATATGTCTGGTTTAAAGTTTTAAAAACCTTGCAAAGTTAAACCTTTGTGTATTTTCATTTTCATGCTATTATACATCTGCCAGTTCCGACTGCATTATTTGCACTGGCAAAGCTAAGATGGTCGCCATTGTCATTTCAGTGGACTATCCCTTTTAAGAGGGAATGTCCCTTTAAGAGGAAGGGGAGCAGTTTGGGGGAAATAGTGTGTGTGTACCTGGATGAGGTTTTTTTTGTGTGGAAAAACTTTTAAGTAGCCTAGATTAAGCATTCAAAGTTACACTTGTTGCTAATTTTTGTGGATTGTTAAATCAACGACAAAAGGATTCCTTTGTTTTGGAGGAAGCCTTAACATTGAGCTGTTGTAAGATCTCCACCAGGCTGGATTTCCCTCTCCCACAACCATCTAAGATCCATCTTGTTTTTTTTGTGTGTGTTTTTTTGTGTGTGTATTTAGGTCACATTTTGAAGGGGGATTGCACATTTTTGCCTTTTGATTAACTTTGGGACATTTTTTTTGTTGCGATTCTATTTGGACTTTCTGGGACTTGGACTTGCTGAACTTTGTTTTTGGTCTAGTTGAAGAAAATCAAATAGTTTGGATGGTTGAAACACTACCAATATATGCATATTTTGTTCACTTTATTCATTTTGTTGGTCTTAAAAATAAAACAAGTTTTAAAATTTGACCTTAATTTAAAAATAGGCAAGTCTTGCTTTGGTCACTCATGTGAAGACATAGGAACACGGTATTTCTTTGAACTTTTATATTGTAGCATGGTTTGAGATCCAAGCTGGTTGTTAAACTCTAGCTATGACTCATCCATAACTTTCAGTCAGTTCTCAACCCTCCCATTGCACATTGCAATTTATAACCATTCAATAAATTGACAGGCACAGAACAATGGGCTTCAAACTGTTCCCAACGTCAGAGAACTACTCCTCTATGCCAGAGTGTGTGTGTGTGTGTGTGTGTGTGTGTGTGTGTGTGTGTGATGAGTCAGTTGAGTGTCGGAGGTGTGAGTCCTACAGTCACATTGGTAAATCGGGGGACCTGGGTAGACACGTGATTCATTTTCTTGTCTCTAACAAGACAGCGGTACTACGGTCCTGGGGAGGGCTTTCCATAAATGCTAAGGCCACCTTGTTTTTCCTGACGTCCAGCCTTTCTTCCTTTTATGCCTTTTCACTTGTCCTTTCTTGAAAAAAATACTATATCTCACACCAACAAATAAAAACAGCATTAATATCTCTCTTCCCATAGCCAACGTTCCAAAGTTCAGCCACACTGTCACCTGCAAAAGGCTCTAGGGGAAACTGATGATACTTCTAATTTAAATGGACTTCTATTTCGAATGAGGGGGCGAACTGTATTTTTTCACAAAAACATTAAACATCCACCATTGCCAAATAAATCAATGGTATTTTCTAAAATATATATATATATATATATTTTTTTAAGTGTTCCAGCCTCAACCCATTTCTTGGCGAGGTGAGATTGTGTAGTATGGTCTGTAGCGGGTTGTTTTCTGGTCGGCGTTGCAGTTACTTACCAGTGGTCATATCGGTGAAAGGGCCTTGGAAACAGATCTCGTAATCCTTCATCAGCAGCTAGGGAGAGAGAGAGACAGGAGCTCCGTTTAGATTTAGTCAATTCAGGAGATAAGACCTTCTTCCAGGTGGGTCACAAAGGCCCAAAGCAACATCCAGGTCCTGTGGGACCATAACGTTCCATTGAAACCAGTGGAGCCAAGGTGGGGGGGGGGGGGGGGGGGGACCCCGCCTATACAATGGTAGGGAAAACACTGTATTAAACCAAAAGCACTAACTGCTTTTGAATCCAGTATGGTGTCAAACAGAACACGGGGACAAAAAAAAGGCTCAAGCTGTACAGAATTCTCCATGGTAACATCCATGCTTTTGGTAAAGTGCACCGCCAGTCAGGCACATCTCTACTGTTTACTGTTAATTTAGACCTATACATGGAAAATATATGTTCTAAATGGGTATCTCATGAAGTACTTCATTATCAATAGTTAACATTTGTCCAAACAATAAAGTTATTTATAGCCAGTCAAGCCATATAAAGCGACAACACTGATTTCACATCAAAGCCTAGGCTAATATCCACGATTCGGTTGGATGGTACTGTTTTAGAAGATAAAGCGCCAACCTTTTTGACTGAGAAACACTCAATCTCAACACTTCGGTCTCCATCCATAATGACCGCTAGCCCGCGGTGGCGGTCTGATGAACAAACGTCTCGCTTACATATTTCTCATTTAGACACCTAATGCCCTTCAGGTGGAATTAAAGGACATGATAACACACACACACACACACACACACACACACACACACACACACACACACACACACACACGCACGCACGCACGCACGCACCTGTCTCTTATACACATCTAGATGTGTATAAGAGACAGAGCTCGTGGTGGCCAATGCAGCTCCGGCAGCTCGTGGTGGCCCAACACCCTATTATTAAGACACATTGGTATTTTCTTTCTTTTGGCAGTTACCTGTAGCTCCTCTTGTGACTGCCACAAGTGAGGTGATATGTACATATGTCTGGTTTAAAGTTTTAAAAACCTTGCAAAGTTAAACCTTTGTGTATTTTCATTTTCATGCTATTATACATCTGCCAGTTCCGACTGCATTATTTGCACTGGCAAAGCTAAGATGGTCGCCATTGTCATTTCAGTGGACTATCCCTTTTAAGAGGGAATGTCCCTTTAAGAGGAAGGGGAGCAGTTTGGGGGAAATAGTGTGTGTGTACCTGGATGAGGTTTTTTTTGTGTGGAAAAACTTTTAAGTAGCCTAGATTAAGCATTCAAAGTTACACTTGTTGCTAATTTTTGTGGATTGTTAAATCAACGACAAAAGGATTCCTTTGTTTTGGAGGAAGCCTTAACATTGAGCTGTTGTAAGATCTCCACCAGGCTGGATTTCCCTCTCCCACAACCATCTAAGATCCATCTTGTTTTTTTTGTGTGTGTTTTTTTGTGTGTGTATTTAGGTCACATTTTGAAGGGGGATTGCACATTTTTGCCTTTTGATTAACTTTGGGACATTTTTTTTGTTGCGATTCTATTTGGACTTTCTGGGACTTGGACTTGCTGAACTTTGTTTTTGGTCTAGTTGAAGAAAATCAAATAGTTTGGATGGTTGAAACACTACCAATATATGCATATTTTGTTCACTTTATTCATTTTGTTGGTCTTAAAAATAAAACAAGTTTTAAAATTTGACCTTAATTTAAAAATAGGCAAGTCTTGCTTTGGTCACTCATGTGAAGACATAGGAACACGGTATTTCTTTGAACTTTTATATTGTAGCATGGTTTGAGATCCAAGCTGGTTGTTAAACTCTAGCTATGACTCATCCATAACTTTCAGTCAGTTCTCAACCCTCCCATTGCACATTGCAATTTATAACCATTCAATAAATTGACAGGCACAGAACAATGGGCTTCAAACTGTTCCCAACGTCAGAGAACTACTCCTCTATGCCAGAGTGTGTGTGTGTGTGTGTGTGTGTGTGTGTGTGTGTGTGTGTGTGTGTGTGTGTGTGTGTGTGTGTGTGTGTGTGTGNCCACTCACATCTTGCAATCAGCATTCTGGTGACAAACGCCTAGAATACCAATTTATCGGTTTGACTGTCTGTCCTGTTCGTCTGGCGACGGCGAGCGAATATGAACACGGCAGTGTGTCTGAAGCCATCAAGGTGGGGAGACTGTAATCGGGTCCTTCAAATAGGCCTGAAATTACTGGTTAATTCAATTAGGGGCCTCCTCAAAGCAGCCAATAATACCAACATGACATCAAGCCATTTCAAATTCTCCTCTTCAGTTGCAAAGGCTCCTCTGCTGCTGCTTTCAGGTCTGGCCCCACTCCAAAAGGAGATGAAAGCGCCATCAGAAAATGGGTTTGACTTTTTAAAGCARGACTAGGCGTGCACTCCAAGATGACGCATCTAGTGGTTTGAAGCAGGTGCTGGAGATSAAATAATCTGTTCAGCAAAAAGTTTTGAAAAAGTAAAAGACTGCACACATCTTGTAATATGGGGGTGTATTCGTTTAAATGCAATATGGGGTAATATGTTGTAATAGAATACCTAGGTGTACATTTGCGATGGAATAGTGCAGGTGTGATATGGGGTGTGGTGTGTATTACGGGGTGTAATAGTGAAGGTGTAACAGCACAGGTGTAAAACKTACACTTGTGTCCCCTGTGGTCCGTGCTCTCATGGGCCCTTGGTGATCATGTCCGTTCACAACGTCTCCTCGCACCTCAAATGMCGTCTGTGGGGGTGGACGAGGGGTTAAAATATTCTTAATAGGGAAGTCGGTAGTATCATTTGTCATTGAAATAAAAATGTTTTATTAACATGWATTTTTTACGACCAAGACGTTGGGGGAAAAATTACCAGGACATTACCAAGAAAAGAACTAACTAAAATCCATGCTTCACAAACAGAGATTAACTCAATGGGAAACCTATGGAATATACTGTAATCTACTCTTGGGATATAACATGCAACCAGAGAGTGTACCTCATTTAAGACTGTCCCTTGTTTGAAGCACTCGGAAATCCCTGTGGAGTATAGGAACAAAAATAATGCTTATATTYGGCAACACAAACAATCCCCATTTTCCTTGAGCTGTGTTACGTAAGAAACCTTCCCTTCCCTGTGGTTTCACATTAACGCTGGTTTCCCTAAATCTGTCTGTGGTGAGGGGACAAATTACAGTGACGGAACTCTGAACTCACACTGGAAGCTCACCACCCACTTCCTGCCTGCGATGCCCAGGAAGTACTTGAGCGTGCGCTCACACACCAGATCACYATCTGTGACGGACAGACAAACAAAAAGGTAGGGTAGACGTGAGAAAACATACACATAGAACACATAGTACACACAAATCACAACTTCAATGAATGTCATCCACGGCRTTTCATAAAAATGGCCTCAAAACACTTCGTTAACCTCACCCAATGAAATCACTGTTCACAAATACTTTGTTGCCATGTTGGGGTTTTGTGATTTGATGACAAGATTTTCAAAATGACAGTAAGATCATGAACTGAACTTGGAAAACCAGCAGTAAATGGCAGCGCAGAGCATCAAATCGGAAATCYATAGTCGTATTTTACAGTCACAGTGGACTACGAGTCGGCATTCTGTGGGAAATGAATGCTTCACCGCATGTGATCCACAACCAGGTTAGAGAGACATGTCAGGRAGTCCGGTGATACTTCGTCAATCTGCGTAATAAAGTTACACCTTGATGAATATGAAGTTACACTAGATATCAAGCATGCGGTGGTTGACAGTGCAGAGTAGAGAGCTGACCCACGGCAATGAGTGCGTAGGCGAGAGCCCTGCTGTGATCTTAGAGATGGTGCCTGGAGCTTCCTGTCTGGTGGTTGGCAGCACACACACACACACACACTTTCCTATCAGTAACAGTCTTGTCATCAGTTAAGTCTTGTCTCAATCCACAACCATCTGCAGTGCATTCGGGAAGTATTCAGAGACCTTCACCTTTTCCCACATTTTGTTACGTTACAGCCTTATTCTAAAATGGATGAAAGAGTTTTTCTCCTCATCAATCGACACATAATGCCCCATAATGACAAAGCAAAATATCACATTTACATAAGTATTCAGACCCTTTACTCAGTACTTTGTTGAAGCACCTTTGGCAGCGATTACAGCCTCGAGTCTTCTTGGGTATGATGCTCGAAGCTTGGCACACTTGTATTTGGGGAGTTTCTCCCATTCTTCTTTGCAGATCCTCACAAGTCCTGTTTGATCGGGTTCAAGTCTGGCCTCTGGCTGGGCCACGCAAGGTCATTCAGAGACCTCCTGAGTTGTCTTGGCTGTGTGCTTAGGGTTGTTGTCCTGTTGGAAGGTGAACCTTCGCCCCAGTCTGAGGTTCTGAGCGCCCTGGAGAAGGTTTTCATCAAGGATAGCGCTGTACTTTTCTCCGTTCATCTTTCCCTCGATCCTCACTAGTCTCCAAGTCCCTGCCGCTGAAAAACATCCCCACAGCATGATGCTGCAACCACTATGCTTCCCCGTGGGATGGTGCCAGGTTTCCTCCAGACGTGACGCTTGGCATTCAGGCCAAAGATCTCAATCTTGATTTCATCAGACCAGAGAATCTTGTTTCTCATGGTCAGAGTCCTTTAGGTGCCTTTTGGCAAACTTCAAGCGGGCTGTCATGTGCCTTGTACTGAGGGGTGTCTTCCATCTGGCCACTCTACCATAAAGACCTGATTGGTGGAGGGCTGCAGAGATGATTGTCCTTCTGGAAGGTTCTCCTATTTCCACAGAGGAACTCTGGAGCTCTGTCAGAGTGACCATCGGGTTATTGGTCACCTCCCTGACCAAGGCCCTTCTCCCCCGATTGCTCAGTTTGGCTGGGCGGCCAGCTCTAGAAAGAGTCTTAGTGGTTCTAAACTTATTCCATTTAAGAATAATGGAGGCCACTGTTCTTGGGGACCTTCAATGCTGCAGAAATGTTTTGGTACGCTTCCCCAGATCTGTGCCTTGACACAATCCTGTCTCGGAGCTCTACGGACAATTCCTTCGGCCTCATGGCTTGGTGTTAGCTCCGACATGCACTATCAACTGTGGGACCTTATATAGACAGGTGTGTGCCTTTCCAAATCATGAACAATCAACTGAATTTACTACAGGTGGACTCCAGCCAAGTTGTAGAAACATCAAGGTTGATCAATGGAAACAGGATGCACCTAAGCTCAATTTTGAGTCTCATAGCAAAGGGTCAGAATACTTATGTAAATAAGGTTTAGTTTTTTTTWTTTTTTTTTATACATTTGCAAAATTTTCTAAAAAMCTGTTTTCACTTTGTCATTATGGGCTATTGTGTGTAGATTGATGATCGATTATTTAATTTTTTTAATCCATTTTAGAATAAGGCTGTAACGTAACAAAATGTGGAAAATGCGAAGGGGTCTGAATACTTTCCGAATACACTGTTAAGAAGTCACCACATTGAGTGCAACATGTCAAAGGCAGGGTTGTATCCATTAGTGCACATTGTAGCAAAACATTTTGCAACGGAAATCAAAAACAATTGTTTCTTAAGTAGAGGCAGTCACTCCATGTTTCAGTCCGTTTTCTTCCAGTTGGTGCCTAATGAATACTACCTAGGTGTGGAATTCTAAACGTCTGTTTTAGTCTAATGACCATGGTGAGATAACTCTTTCTCGCACACAGACCCAAACTTTCCTCCTCCTACTCCTCCTCAACCTTTCACTGCCCCCGAAAGATCAAGAACCTGCACAATTTCATTTGGCAGTTGCCGGGGTAACGGATGCCATTAACGTGGCTTCCTTAAACCACTCTTCAGCTAATGTTGTGCTTTGGAGGAGGCGGCTTTGAAATCCAAAGAATCCATCAGAGAGCGTAATTAAGGCTTGAAGACGGTGTGTGTGTGTGTGTAGAGGGCTGTGTGTTTGTGTTAGGGATGGGAATTGCCAGAGAACTGATACAATATTATCACGATACTTAAAAGTATTCACACCCCTTGACATTTTCCACATTTTGTTGTGTTACCGCCTGAATTTAAAATGGATTAAATTGCGATTTTTTTGGGGGTCACTTTTGGGTGATGCGTTGTATTTTCCGCAAATATAACACTTTGTATTCATGTCAAAAACGGAATTGCTTTGCCACATTTTTTGCAATATTTTCTTTAGTGGCTTACTGCAAACAGGATGCATGTTTTGGAATATTTGTTTTTCTATACAAGCTTCCTTCTTTGCACTCTGTCAATTAGGTTAGTATTGTGAAGTAATTACTACGTTGTTGATCCACCCTCAGTTTCTCCTATAAAATCCATTAAAACCTTACGGTTTAATATAACGCTTTGTATTCAGGACATAAAGTTAATTTCATTGCCACATTTTTTGCAGTATTACTTGTGCCTTATTGCACACCGGATGCATGTTTTGGAATATTTTTATTCTGTACAAACTTCCTTTTCAATATGTCATTTAGGTTAGTATTGTGGAGTACCTACAATGTAGTTGATCCATCCTCAGTTTTCTATCACAGCCGTTTCCTTCCTCTCCGGCAACTGAGTTAGGAAGGACACCTGTATCTTTGTAGTGACTGGGTGTATTGATAAATCATCCAAAGTTTAATGAATAACTTCACCATGCTCAAAGGAATATTCAATGCCTTTTGTTTGTTTTTACCCATCTACCAATAGGTGCCCTTTGCGAGGCATGGGAAAACCTCCCTGGTCTTTGTGGTTGAATCTGTGTTTTAAATTCACTGCTCAACTGAGGGACCTTACAGATAATTGTATGTGTGGGGTACAGAGATGAGGTAATCATTCAAAAATCCTGTTAAACACTATTATTGCACACAGAGTGAGTCCATGCAACTTGTCATGTGACTTGTTATGCACATTTTTACTCCTGATCATATTTAGGCTTGCCATAGCAAAGGGGTTGAATACTTATTTACGCAAGATAATTAATTTATGTAAACATACCGTTCCAGTCAAAAGTTTGGACACTCATTCAAGGGTTTTTCTTCATTTTTACTATTTTCTACATTGTAGCATAATAGTGAATCAAAACTATGAAATAGTGAGTAAGTGTGTCCTCCACAATCACCCAACCTCAACCTAATTGAGATGGTTTGGGATGAGTTGGACTGCAGAGTGAAAGAAAAGCAGCCAACAAGTGCTTAGCATATGTGGGAACTCCTTCAAGACTGTTGGAAAAACATTCCAGGTGAAGCTGGTTGAGAGAATGCCAAGCATGTGCAAAGCTGTCAAGGCAAAGGGTGGTGGCTACTTTGTAGAATCTAAAATATATATTGATTTGTTTAACACTTTTTTGTTTTATTACATGATCCCATGTGTTATTTCATAGTTTTGATGTCTTCACTATTATTCTACAATGTAGAAAATAGTCCAAAATAAAGAAAAGCTCTTGAATGAGTAAGTGTGTCCAAACTTTTGACTAGTACTGTAATTCCACTTCGACATTATGAGGTATTGTGTGTAGGCCAGTCACACAAATTCTACATTTAAATCTATTTTAAATTCAGGGTGTAACGCAACAAAATGTTGAAAAAGTCACGGGGTATGAATTCTTTCTGAAGACACTGTAGCTAGTACCTACTGGCTAAAACTTGACATTTACAGATACTGATGATACTAGATACTGATGATACTAGGTAGCCTAGTGGTTAGAGCGTTGGACTAGTAACCGAAAGGTTGCAAGATCAAATCCCCGAGCTGACAATGTAAAAATCTGTTGTTCTGAACAAGGCAGTCAAGGGGTGTGAATTCTTTCTGAAGGCACTGTAGCCAGTACCTACTGGCTAAGGTACTGCTAAGGCACTGGCCGTCATTGAAAATAAGATTTTTTTCTTAACTGACTTGCCTAGTTAAATAAAGGTAAAATAAAAAGCTTGTAGGCCTAATGTGTATTGTGAAGGCTATACAAAAAAACCTTTGTCCTCCCTGTGTTGTACACTTACCAAACAATATAATCAAGAAGTATTGTTAAGGAAACCATCCACTGGCACGCAGACAAGGCTGCATAAATACAGTGGAACATAATGTAGGCCTACCTGTTACAACTGACCCGTGTTACATTCAGCAGTGGCCTCCACCAAGGCACTGAGCGCTACATGCCACAAAACC
The DNA here is from genome assembly GCF_002910315.2 of Salvelinus sp. IW2-2015. Lineage (NCBI taxonomy): Eukaryota > Metazoa > Chordata > Actinopteri > Salmoniformes > Salmonidae > Salvelinus > Salvelinus sp. IW2-2015. The sequence goes on from NC_036858.1 coordinate 15,951,914, forward strand.
ATGCTATTATATACACTCCGGTTTAATGAGTTGCGAAATAAATGTAGTCGCAGAGGAAAGCTCGGATCMCCCTCTTTCAAAAGTGCTTTTAGAATAATATTCTAAATGTATTTTGCATAAAACGTACATCAATAATTAGCATACATGTCAAAGTGTAGGTGATATGCGAATTTAGCTTACAGCTTCTCATGTCTACACCAATGCTGAAATGGAGATGCCTGAAAATGTAGCCAACTTTAATTTGACTTTTGATTACATAAATATAGGCTAAACGCCATTAGATTTATCAAACATGACTGAAGGACAAACGTTAACGTCTAAAAGGCTTGAGTCTGTCGGCATACTTAAGGCACGGTTCATTCACATAGGAGAGAAATGACAGTGCCTGTTGCGCACCGCCCATTGGAATCGGAGTTGAGGCAATCAGCATTTTGAAACACTTTAACCATAAACTTCATTGTTTGTCATTTTATAAGGCATGTCTATCTAATCTTGTTTCAAAGTAGTCTAGCCAAAAACCGACCATTGAAATGTTGAGGTCATTATTACTGCCGTGAGCGTATTTCTGCGGTTATAATGTGAAGAAATAAGATTATCAACATTTTAAGCTAAACGTTCTGATCTGTTGCATCAGCCTCATTGCTTTTTTACGTTTATTTTTGATTTACAGTGGTTGCATGAATTTGGGATCTACCGTCCCACAACTGTCCCAGAATCTGTTTTGAATCTGTTTTCTATTGTCTCCGGGACGACTAGATGCTCTTAATTTCAAGCCGCCTCGAGATAAATATTTATTTCTCGCACAGAACGTTGAGCTGAGCAATAGAATGGGTAACCTATTCTATGGGGGAACAGTAGATTGACATAGGCCAGTGATTTTAACGTTCGTTTCTCATCTTGTTGGCTGAGGAGAGATAAATGTGGACAGTTCTTCTATCATCTTCAAAGTGTGCTTCGGAATTCCATAAGAAGGATGTACGCCGTTGCATTCCCGATGTGTCGGTCTTCACTTGTACTTCGGAGCTGTGAGGGCTGTGAGAAGGAGCTGATCACGTGACCGGCATTGGCTAATAAGAATTGAGATCTGAGAAAGCCATGTGAGTGAGAGGTGCTTCAGAGCACCGCGATTGGTAGCCGGGGGAAGGGAATTATTATAATAATTATATTCAGCCGAAGGGCACAACGGCCACAAGGCATGGCTTTTTGGTGGGGGGAATAATGGACACACAAGGGGCATCAAAGGCCATGCTGCCGTGAAATCCGCGGTCTGGACCTACCTGAATTAGTCCAAAAATAAATACTTGTTTAATTTTCTGTAGCGAAAGGTTACTCCACACTAACCTGTGTTCATGATGACATGGGTGGTCTCGGATGTCACTTGTGAACACACACTGCCTCCAATCCTCTTGGCAAACTTGTTCACCATCGACTGGAGAGAAAGTGGAAAAATCTGTCATCAGTAAGCAAACTCGAGACTCAAGTGCCACAGAAGTACAACCAGTATCTCATAAGGTAGATTAAAGTTATATTAAAACCTAATAACATCAAGTATTATCACACATTTAAAACACCTGGAACGTGTGAATTGACGTACTAGGATGCGTCACAGAAACATTTACCTGTTCAGGTGCACTGAGTCCTGATGCTACCAGCACCAACTTGACCCCAGCGGGTTCCTGCAGTGGAGTGTGTGTTGATGGGTGTGTGTTGGCAGGCTGGATGGCCCCCGGGGTATCCTGGACCTCCAGCCCAGCTGAGGGAGCATTGGTCCCGCTGTGCACTCTGACCACCGACGACCCCTGGTTGGGCCTCGCTCTCATGCTGCTCCTTAGGATCCGTCCTGACTGTCTGCCAAGCCGCCCTGCTGACGTAGACACGCAAATACATTCACATACTACAAAATAACACTAATCAATCGAAACCGTGAACTAACAAACATGTAATACTACTATGGATGTGTACAAAACAGACTAGCTATGACCTCCGTAAGGCAACGACGGTACAGGGACAAAGTAGAGTTGCAATTCAACGGCTCAGACACAAGACGCATGTGGCAGGGACTCCAGACAATCGCGGATTATAAAGGGAAAGCCAGCCATGTCACGGACACCGTCGCCTCGCTCCCGGACAAGCTAAACACCTACTTCGCCCGCTTCCAGGAAAAACAACACCTAGCCGCCGACGTGGGCTCCCGCTGCTCACAAGGACTACGATCTCCATGGTCGACGTGAATAAGGAGTTCAAGTGCGTTAACCCTCGCAAGGCTGCCAGCCCAGAAGGTATCCCAAATCGCGTCATCAGAGCATGTGCAGACCAGCTGGCTGGTGTGTTTATGGGACATAGTCAATCTCTCCCTATCCCAGTCTGTTGTCCCCACTTCAAAATGTCCACTAGTGATGCACCGATATGACATTTTTGTCCGATACCAATATCTGATATTTGCCTCGCAAAAAAAACAAACTATACTGATACCCCATATTTCAAATTTTAGCAGCCTTTTAAGCATTCTAGTACAGTTAAATAGTTAACACCTACACGAACACAGCAGTCTAAGGCACTGCATCTCAGTGCAAGAGGCATCACTACAGTCCCTGGTTCAAATCCAGGCTGTAGCACATTCGGCCGTGATTGGGAGTCCCATAGGGCGGCGCACAATTGGCCCAGCGTCGTACGGGTTTGGCCGGGGTAGGCCGTCATTGTAAATAAGAATTTATTCTTAACTGACTTGCCTAGTTAAATAAAGGTTACACGTGCACACACACTGACCAAAAAGTTATTTTGTTGGCATTTACGTATGTCCCCATTACCAGTAAAACATAATCAAAACCAATTTCTTTCACTTACTTGCTGTTTCGTTGTTCATTTGTTCATTCTCAACCAGGATTTCTATGGAACGCCGTTTGGGTCTTGCGTGTCAAATAACACACTATTTGGCGTGTCAAATAACACACTATTTGGCGTGTCAAATAACACTTAACACGTTATATAGGTATGCACGTCAGCTTTGACATTGGTTTTGCACATCAGCGTTAAACTTGATACGGTCACCAATATATCGTGCATCCCTAAACATAAGCATTTTGCTGCACCTGCGATAAAACCTGCAAAACTGTACGCGACAAATAAACTTTGATTTGATGCAAGTTCATGGCAACACACAAACACTCTCAGATTAAGACAGAGATGGGTATTCTCTATACTACTATGGCTTTTGACTTTTGAAAAATTTGGGAAGGACCTCAGACCTTCCACAAAATTATTTTTGGTCTTATTAGTCTAATGCCATTGTAGTAGCCACTGGATCCGTGGACTTACCCCCAGTCCCTCCAGGCCCCTTGGTGCGGCAGGGCGTGGTGGGGGTGGGCCCAAGGCCCTCACAGTCTCCAAGACCAGGGGGTGGTGAGTCTGCATTTCCCCCAATGTTTTGGGCACCTTCCCTAGGGTAGAAGAGAGAACATCAGACTATGTGGAAAGTTTTTGGGAAAGAGCARCCACGGCAAAGAACCACAAGGAAGAGACATTGACAGATATACATTGAATTAATAAAATTGTGGTTGACAGTTATGACTAAAAGCTTAACCCTTGTGATTAAAAATTGAATATAACCTAGTGAAGCAAGATTCAATTGCGGTTTGGTGAATCAAAAAATATGCAATAGAAACTTACTCAGGGACATTTTGATTAGGATAAGGTAATGCAGCAACTTGACAGAACTCCTGTATTTAAATGACCGGTGGCTAGATGATAGTCCCAGGTAAAAGACGTCATTGCAACCCATTCCTTACAATTTCACCAATGTCTCCAGACATGCACAGTAAAATAGAGGCCAGCAAAACTTGTCTCATATGATCCCAGTCTCTCCTCTTTTTCCCTATTCATCCCTCTTTCAGGGCCGACCCTAGCCTTTTGGTGAGGTGAAATGAGATTTGGTTGGTTGGGGAGGCCCCCAACCTTCGGGCAAAACATTTTAGTGGCCCCCCTCTTGTACGATCTAAAGTAAATTTGCTGCAATTCTACACATTTTTCCATGGGGAGTAGAGGAAATGTTGCAGTTTTAAAGCAAGATTTATGCAATTCTACAAATTTTGCCATGGGCGGAGAGAAGGTTAGCAATTTTATAACAAATTTCATGAAATTCTACTCATTTTGCCATGGGGCAGAGAGAACATTTTTTCATTTTATACAGCTAATTTCCTGCAATTCTACACATTTTGCAAAGACTTATGCCAAGTTAATGATATCGGGAGTTAGAGTGACTAACAAAATCAATGGGAGCCCCCTAGCAGCCAGGGGGGCCCTAAGCGACTGCTTATGTTGCTTATGCCTGGAGCCGGCCCTGCTCTCTCCCTCCCCCAGAGGACAGCACTTAGAACCCTGGAGATGAGTAAGGAGGGAGAGATAGGGAGATGCAGTCAAGCGGGAGAGATAAATTACCGTGGCAACCCAAGTTTCCCTCTAAGTGCTCCAAATGACAAATAAGATGCAGCCGCTAATTACTTTTTGATTCTCCGCAGCATAAGCAGATTCCGGCTTCATTAGGGAGATTATCCGCCTGTCCTCCGAGATGCATCACCCTCTATCCAAAAAACTGCACCAGGCAGACGCTGAGCTAGCTAAAACAAAGATACTAGCTAACACGAGCTAACTTTCTTGGACTTTCCCCTCAGTCACGGGTTGAGGGAAAAAGCAATTACATGGCAGACACTTAAAAATATTGCTATGTTGAGGATGAAATTCATGCCCTGAAAATGGCTCTGAAGCTGATACAGGGCCCCACTCTGGTTGAAATGAGCATATACTGCCCGAAGGTTGCAGCCAACGACACCCACCCCCCTCCATCAGTCGCGCCTCAATAAGTCGCAGATTCAGATGACTTGCTGTTGTGGTGATGGCTCATAAGTAAGCAGCTGGCAATAATAGTGCTCCCATCTCATGCTGTGAATAAAAAGTCTACTTATCATCTAAGTGCGATTTCCTACATTCTAAACTCGGTGGGGGACGACCCTGTTTTCTGTTGCACTGAGTTCAATTAAAAACGCCCAAATTAGGATTTTTCTAATTGCACAGACTTAATTTGTGCTACTTTGCGATAACATTTATATTTTTCAATAACTCCCACATATTTTATGAAGTAGTAAGCAACACCTAACCAACAGCACCGGGTTATCAAAGTGATTGTGTAGTGAAGCGTTGAATCAGTCATAATTTCATGAAGTCTGTTGTTAATGTGTGGTGCCTCGTTAACCTCTGGCTTTGCTCACCTGCTGGCAGATCTCTTCCTGGTGCCCTGGCCACACGGCAGGGTCGCCTGGAGATCAAGGCCTGAGGAGACTAAACAAACAAATTCAGGTCAGCTGCCATTCGAAAGTAGACAGCTTTCAAACAATACTGTCAACCAGTCCCCTGCTCGTATTTCTTAAAAAGGTATACTGAACTGAAACCATCTCCTATTCTACACGACAGACAATTTCCTCTTCTGTACAATACATTTCTATCTGGTCGGTCAGTTATGTTGCACCCTCCTGAACAAAGCCCAGTTCTGTACCTGTGGACCTGTCTGGTTGAAGCAGCGCTGGGGGATATGGGGCCCCGGGGTTGACTTTGGCCCCAGTGGGCTCCTCCTCCTCCTTCTCCTGGAGCGCTTCAGACACCAACGCCATCATTCTCTCCAGCCTCCGCAGCTCCTCCTGCATCGCAACCTTTTGCTGAAGGAGAGAAAGGGAGAGCGAGATACATAACTATAGATGAGCGAGGCAGAATGAGGAAAAATATATACCGCAATTGAAAGGGAGACAATGTCTGGTAAAATTGGTGGAGCGCCTGCTTAGTGTGTATTTGTGTACGTACACTACATGACAAAAAGTATGTGGACACCTGCTCGTCGAACATCTCATTCCAAAATCATGGGCATTAATATGGAGTTGGTCCCTCTGTGCTGCTATAACAGTCTCCACTCTTCTGGGAAGGCTTTCCACTAGATGTTGGAACATTGCTGTATGGACTTGCTTCCATTCAGCCACAAGAGTATTAGTGAGGTCGGGCACTGATGTTGGGCGATTAGGCCTGGCTCGCGGTCGGCATTCCAATTCATCCCAAAGGTGTTCGATGGGGTTGAGGTCCAGGCTCTGTGCAGCTCAGTCAAGTTCTTCCACACCGAGCTCGACAAACCATTTCTGTATGGTCCTTGCTTTGTGCATGAGGGCATTGTCATGCTGAAACAAGAAAGGGGCGTGCCACATAGTTGGAAGCACAGAATCATCTAGAATGTCATTGTATGCTGTAGCATTAAGACGTCCCTTCACTGGAACTAAGGGGCCTAGCCAAAACCATGAGAAATATCCCCAGACCATTATTCCTCCGACACTAAACTTTACAGTTGGCACTATGCATTCGGGCAGGTAGCGTTCTCCTGGCATCTGCCAAACCCAGATTAGTCCGTCAGACTGCCAGATGGTAAAGCGTGATTGATCACTCCAGAGAACGCGTTTCCACTGCTCCAGAGTCCAATGGCGATGAACTTTACACCACTCCAGCCGACACTTGGCAGTGTGCGTGGTGATGTTAGGCTTGTGTGCAGCTGCTCGGCCATGGAAACCCATTTCATGAAGCTCCCGACGAAGGGTTATTGTGCTGACGTTGCTTCCAGAGGCAGTTTGGAACTCTGTAGTGAGTGTTGCAACCGAGGAAAGACGATTTTTACGTTCTAGCACTCGTCTGTGAGCTTGTATGGCCTACCACTTTGTGGCTGAGCCGTTGTTGCTCCTAGACATTGCCACTTCACAATAACAGCACTTACAGTTGACCGGGGCAGCTCTAGCAAGGCAGAAATTTGACGAAATGACTTGTTGGAAAGGTGGCATCGTATGACGGTGCCACATTGAAAGTCACTGAGCTCGTCAGTATGGGCCATTCTACTGCCAATGTTTGTCTATGAAGATTGCATGGCTGTGTGCTTGATTTTATACACTGGTCAGCAACGGGTGTGGCTGAAATAACCAAATCTACTAATTTGAAGGGGTGTCCACATACACAAAATATACAGAAGTGTGTGTGTGTGTGTGTGTGTGTGTGTGTGTGTGTGAGTGAAAGTTCTAACGCATGGGTCGCCTTTACGCTGATACGGGTAAACAATAGAAAACGTCCATCAACTAGGAGAGGATGGCGCTAGGCATGTCATTCGACTGGTGGTGGCAGAACCAAACATTAAAGATGGATTTTCTGCCATCCAGCATTACTGGAGTTGGCAGCGGAAATTTGCTTGAAGCACTGAACACTTCATCAAAAAGAAGTAAAGAGACAGAAGGATGGAGAGGGGGAAGACAGAAAGAGACAGACCAAGAGGTAAAAAAAATAATAGGGGGAGTACACACACACACAAAGAGAGATGGAGATAAAGAAACAGAGAGAGAGAGTAAGTTGGGGTGTAGTCATTTGTCTGAGGGGAAGACCTAGGGTTCAACGGTTCAGGGCAGATATGGAAGACACTCAGCCCCAAAAGGCTTGCAGCCATGCCCCCTAGATGTGTCAGGGCTTTGGCTAAGCTCATTACTCACTGGCCATGACTGAGCATTGAGCCAGAACCATACAGACCCAGAATGACGACTGGTGAGTAAATCCTCTATGGAGGCCAAGAGATGGGATGTATGAGATTATTTTCTAACTGGAGTAACATATACTGTAGGTAGTCAGCGTGTAAAAATCGCCAAACACATGCGCACAGGCAAGCGTGCATTGGACGCTCGTAGACACAGACACACGCTTGTCAGAGAGACCCAATCCTCAACTGGCTGTACAGCTGTGAATAAACTCCTCTCCGCTGCCTAAAACCACATAAACCAAACTCCCAATCAAATACAGCAGACAAAGTAGGAGTGCATGAAGACGGATGGGGCAGAAAACGAGAATCATCTCCTCGGCCGCATTTCCGCAAACTTAAATGAAATGCAATTTAGAAAGATGCTGAGGGGGACATTCTTTACGCGTCCATGTAGTCGGTCTTCCAAGCACTGACAAGCTTGGTGAAGAAAAAATAAATAAATGCAATGTCTGCCATCTATTGGTCATGGCGTGCCAATGCAGCACAAAGCATCCAATACTGCAAACTACTACTGCTTGTGATATAGAGGGCCATATTTACATTTGAAAATTATAGCTACATGTGTACCAAAGATGGGTGTGACACGTATTGAGTATTAAATTAGCTGGAAAATATTGGCAAAAATTCAGAGAAAACATTTAATGCTTAGCTGAGATTTAGATATATTTAAAAAAATCGACATCACTACCCCGTGTGAGATTTACACACTAGGGTTTCCTTTTATTAAAAAATACATCAAAGTAAGTTATAACTTGGTTCGTAATGTCTACCGTCTAGTAATATATGAAATAACAGGGCGGAGTATAAATATCCTTACCTGAGTGGCAATGCACTCGCTTGAAAACTGTGATGATTCCTGTGTCAGGCCAGTGTCACCTGCCATTCCTTCCCCTGAAAGATCAGAAACATTTGAAAATGCATTTACGCATTTCATGTTTCAGTCTCAGTTCAATCACAGGTAATAAGATGAATATAATAAGGCCTAACATTTACTCACCTTCTTCTGGTGTTCCAAACAGGTCCACAGATGCCTGGCTGGTGGTGACCCATTCAGGACTGGGGCACATGGGAGGACTGCTCGCTCGCTGCCCATCTTCAGCTGCAGCACAGGTACCATCACCAGCCTCCCTGTAGCTTCCTTGTTCCCTCGCATGGTCTTTGAGCAATGTGACTGATTCCTCCTCCTCCTCCTCAGCGGTTGGTGGACAAGCCGAAGGTCTGAAAATTTGCGCAAGGGAAGGCAGTTCCTCTTCCTCCCCACTGCAGTCGGACTCCGAGGAAGACTCCAGTCTCTGAGCCTTCCTCCGCTTTAGGGTGCCCTTGATGGGAGAGTGCAAGCTGACCACACCACTTCCTTTAGTCCTCTCTGCCTCTTGGATAACTACTGATTGGATAATTGGAAGGAGGTCATCTGGAGTCAAGGAGGACTCTGTATTGGCCATGTTTCCAGTCATGTTCTCTGGCCACGTTTTGTTTGGCTCCACTGCAGTCTCTGATCCAACACTGTGGCTACTCTCCAGAACTGTTGGACTTTTCCTCATGCTGCCCTCCACTTTGTATGGCTGCTGACTTTTAGGGACTCTAAGTTGCTTTGTAGCTACAGGTGTCGGATCTGGTAGATTTTCCTTAGAGGCGCCAAAAGCTGGAAAGAGCAGACCAGAACCCACAGCTTGGAGGGGAGATTCCATTTGGCTTTTTGTGACTTTGTTGGGACTGAGGGCACTTTTTGAGCTGTTGCCAGAAAGCCTGGCCAGAATCTGTTTCTGGGTCTTCCCACTGGTATCAGGGTTTGAAGACTCCACTAAATCCTGAGGTGGTCTGGTAAGAATGGACTTTCTGAGCCTTTTACGATTCCTCTGCGCTTTTTCTTGTGAAATATTGTTGAGGGAACTTGAAGGTGGGCTCAAATCACTAGAGCAAGAATTTTCAAATACTGTCCTTTTCTCAGATTCCTGTTGGACTGTGGGACACTCCGTTGTCCTTGAAAATCCCTGCCCATTTCCTGCTTCCATCTCTGTGCCGACATGTTTGTTCTCTTGAGTCTTTGTAAGAGTTGTATTTTCCTTGTTGGACCAGAAGGAACTCCTCTTGATATTTGGACTACCAAGGTGGAAAGACTTCCTTTTGGTGGCTTTGAAGCTCTTCAGCAGTTGCTCAGTGTCCAGCTCACTGTCATTCCGGTCATCATCCTCCAGATCAATACATTTGGCCTGGCTGGCTGACGTCTCTTGTGGTACAGCTAATGGTTTGATAACCGGATTACTTTGGTTTACACTCTCAGGCACGGCACATGAGACACTTGCCTCAGGAGTACTAATTGAACTTGGTACCATAGTCACTGAACAAGCAACATCAGCGTGACAAGGAATTCCTGTACTTGGGACTTCAACAATAGACTCCTCAACTGGGTTCACTTTCTGTGACTCAATCATTTCACACAATCTTTTCTCGCTAGAGTCCAAGTTCTCAATACCTCCCATTTCTTCATCTAAAACACATCCGTTTTTCCTTACAGCCTTTTCTGTATTTTCGTTCTGCAAACAAGCCACATTATCCCTGTCAGTGTCAGCTTTCGCCTCCTCTGATTGCAACAAGATGCAGCAGTCTGAATCAAGTACGTCAACCTTTGTGGATGTTGCAGTGCTGATCTTCTTGTTACTCCCTTGTACTTCCTCTGTGAAGAGCTGAAGCCTCCGACTCCTCCTGGTTCTCCTCATGATCGGGCTTCCTGGATCCTCACTGCTAGGGTAACTCTCAATCTGAACCTCAGTCTGGCCTGACGGTCTGCTCTTAGGTATCTTAGGGTCAATTCCACCCTCTCCGACACCCACAAGGACTAAGGACTTGGCTGCCTTGCTCTTCTCCACCTTGATGTTTTCCCCTTTTTTCTTGGCAGGCTTCTTTTGCTCGTTATTCTCCGACTTCACTTTCCCTTGTAAATCCCCGTCAACGTCCTGCCACCTACCGTGCATCTTTTTATTTGGCTTCCTCCCAGATTCCCGTAGTGGCACATCAAACACAGGACTGTCCTCTACATCTTCATTCTCTTTGTTGTCACCTTCTGGCAACTCATCAAGCTCTTCTCCTTGCTTGTCAGAGCTATTAGAATTCAGCTCCCCAGTCAGGTCAATCAACTTATCTTCTTCAGTATCTCTTGGGTGTTCATTGGGAGAATCCTCTTGTGGTTCTGTCATCTCTGGTCGGTCATCCATAACACTGTCTTCATTCTCCTCAGATCTTGGTCTCTTGACAAAGTCAGCAGGTGTCAGTTTATTACTCATCCTCCTTTTGGCAATCTTCTTCAGGATTGGGAGTTCCTCAGCTGGACAGGGTGGTGGAGGGTCTGTGATTGCTCTGTTCTGTGGTGAAAAACTGCGGATCCCTCTTCGATCCCGTTTGTAAACAGCCCCAAATACCAGCTCCTCAAGACATTTGCCACGCTCTTCTCTCTTTGGACTCTCGTCCTTATTTCTGAGGTTATCCTCTAAGGGTGAGGCGGGGGAACAACTTCCTGCCAAAGAAACTGAGTCATAAGAGCCCTCTGTGTTTTTCTCCTTCTCAGAGTTTTCTTCTGTTGAGGAATTATTCATGAGCCACTCAGAGACTTTCTCTAGACTTTTCTTCTGATTCTGGTCAATCATTTCAGTCAAGGACTTTCTTTTGTTATTCCTCGAAGATCGTCTGACAGGTTGGTCTATGACTTTTTCAGGGAGGCATGGTGGATCTTGAGGATGAGTGGTTATCTTTTTTCCTAGCTTTTGGGGTCGTGAAGGAGCTCTTTCAACAACCACAGGTATTTCTGCCTCTAATGCTGGCTTCTGTTTTTCTGTGGTGGAGGTAGCTTTAGAGTCATCGGTATCCTTTTCAATGGCTGGAGGTATGTCACCTAGGCCGCTATCAAACCCCTCGTCCGAAATGACAGGGCAAGAATCTTCAAGACCCATGAGCTTTGCAAAGCCATCCTTGGCTGAAGAGAGAGGCATGGCGGTGACTAACACAAGACTCATAATAATCATATGCTCAAATAATCATGTGAAAAGCATGCTTTGAAAAAGACACATTCTAAGACTTTCAGTAATTTCAATGAATGAAATATACACTATTATTTTGAATGACTTATTCTTATTAATCTACTAATACAGCTGTCCATCAATAACGCTATTACGGAATAGTTACAGGAAAATTGACAACACACCATACCCAAATTAAATCTCTCACCTGCTATAGTTGACGAGCAGGACATTGGAAACTCATGATCCTCGTCATCAGCACGGTCAGTGGCCCACACTTCATCAGATGAGACATCATGGTCGTTTTTCTTCTGCACAGTCTCTGTGACACTATTTAGAAGAGAAAGGAAAATAAAGATGGAAGGAAATGTTGAATGAAATACTAATTCATTTGAAAAATATGCAGGAGTGACAAAAGATAGAAAAATACTTATTGTAAGTAAATGTACCACGTCTTTATTGAAACTAGCGCTATAATTGTTTTCGGAGCTACTGTTCTTACCTATGTCTCCTCATCTGGGACATTCCAGTGAAGTCTGAAAAAAATGTTAAAGTCATCATTATCAAAATTCTACCACATCTCAAACATTAGTTATAGTATAGTAACATGTTTTGGTGATAGAAGCTAAACGATGTGGCTCACAGTTTGTGCAGGTGTCATGTTCATAGGCCTGGACCATATTCTGCAATCCCTCTGCCAATTTCTGGAACCCAGGGCTCTCCTGCAAACTCCTGCACACAGACAACAGGGTCAAATAACACAATTGACCCAACTGTAAATCACACGTAGTCACCAGAAAACAAAAGTAAACAGGCTTACACCCAGAGTCTGATTCGTTATGGCAGAATAATTCAAAACATTGTGTTCTTTTGAGAAGTACAGCATAGTACAATTTTCATTTGAAAGCATATCTCTGACACATTTACTCTCATAATGAACGCAATTCAGGAGGGGGGGGGGGTTGTTATTCCTCTACAGTCAATACGGCATACCTTTTTGTGATCTTTATCTTACAAACTGGACAGTTGGCCTCCTTTCTCCTACTGCTGTCCAAGAGCTTTATTATGCAAAACCTAATTCATGGAGAGAGCAACAACTGTGAGTGATTGTAAAACGTAAAAACAAAGCCAGGTTAGTGGGAGATGTCAATGCGTAACACTGTCATTGAAAATAAACGTTAAAATCACTTACAAACATCTAGCTACACTACATAATGAACCAGCAGTAAAGGACCACGGCAAAGAAAGTGAAAGCTTACTTACTTGCAAAACTGGTGGTCACACTTAGTAGACACAGGTGTGCTCATCAATTCCAAACTACATGGAACAGAGAGCATAGAGCAGAAGAACAAACTATGAACAGGATCATAATTGCCTACTTCCTGCTGCTCATCAGACAACAATTGATTTCAACATAAAGTAGAAACAGCCTGCATACTAAACAGTAAACTACCACCAAAAGTATATGAAACATCAACACACCTTACACAATACAGAAATCTTCTACAGATGGCTAACGTTATTCTGCTGTCACACTCACCATATTGGACACTGCAAGATCTCCCAGATGACAGAAATCCCCCGTCTGACATCTTCAGCCTTCGGGGTCTTCATGGTGTTCATTTTCTCATGTGCAGCACAACTGTAGCCAAGTAATGGGTGATTTCATTAGTTTCTGACCATCCTGACAACAGAAATAATTTGAGCTTTTCCTAGCAAGTTGATTTCCTAGCCATCGATGTTCCCACTAGCTGCTATTAGCATCACTGGTATTTAGTACACTAGACGTGCTCTGTTATTGTATAGGGTTGCACAAAAACAGTCCACAGGAAGCCAGAAGTTAAATTACATTTCAAGTTAGTGTGCCGGTGGGCAAAATAAAAGTCCTGCACGCCCGCCATATGTGGACCAAAAAGGAATAATTTGTGGGGTAATTTTATTTTGACATGAGGTAAGCAGAGAAGAAGTGGGTCTACAACAGACCCACATTTAGAGAGTCTGTTGAATAATACATTCTTTAGATATTTTGTCTTAAATTCCCCCATCATCAAGTTTTTTTTAACTTCTGGATTCCCGCTGACTGTTTTTGTGCAACCCAATAGGGAGCAACGCTAGCGTATGTAAATACACTCACGTTGCTAAAAGCAGCTAAGGCCTGACGTATTTCATTTTGCCATCTTCATCGGAATCTTGCCCCACTACTGTAGTAATCACTACAATTGCACTAGAATTGTGTCTTTTTGTTATTACTTGATATTTTTTTGTATGTTTTAGTATTTTCTCGTTAATAATACCTGTGTTCTCTTTTGTATGATGTAACAATCTAAATTGTTGATTTGTATTTTGAATAATAAATGAAAAATATATAAAATCTTGCCCTACTACTGAACTGACACAAGTAGCAAAGATTTTTATAACTAAACCAAGATAAACCACAGCCCGTCGATGCAAACTAGAACAAATGAGTCAGTGGGCAGAAAAGGCAAGGCATTCTGCAGAGCCAAGCACGAGCTAGCGAGATCCTATTGGCGCGTTCTAGCAAAATGTGTTTTTTTTCCTGTTAGGCAACAACTAGTCTGATGTGCGCGTGTGCAATAACTCAATTCAACTTTGCACTCCTAAACAAATACTTTTTTATATATACTTTGGTAAAGTCTAAAAAACGTTGTCCACTCTGTTCAGAACTGATTCTACACTCTGTTCAGAACTGATTCTAGTTTTGGGAACAGAAAACTGTATTGAGACCAAACGTTTCATTAAATAGAAAATTAGCAGAATGTTGGCCAAATCCATCTCCTCCCACTACCGGCCACTGGGCTTCCTCTCACTATCATATTGGTAGTGAGTGGAAACGCAAAGCGGATGCTTCACATTTATACATCCGGTGAAATATCTGTCTCATCTGTGCATGTAATATTTGTAACTCAAGAAGGAGATCAAGCTAGCTTGCAGAGCAGCTAACTAGCTAAAATATAGGCTAAAGATACCACTGTAGCTAGCGACCTCCACTTAATAATTATCACAACAAAAAACATAATTGTCATCAAACTTAAAAAGGGAGGCAAAAGTCATAATAGACTTGTCTTAACAGCCAATGTGTATTATTTAACATTATTACTAAAATAGTACTCACTTACAGGAATGAGTAATTGTTTACACGTTGCTAGCTATACCATAAAGTCACTGAAAACCACATATTTCCTATTTTTCTGTGGTTTAGTCACTCTGGCTGGACTGAAGAAAACGCAAATTCAAAGTATGCAGCGTCCGTCTCGCAACGGACCATTCAACCGCAAGGGGGAATTGTGATTCCACTCAGATGTGGACGTCCCAATTTAAATGAATGGCATCTGGCGCAACGTAATGCAGTGTCTATAATGAATGAACTAGGCATTAGAAGTTCAGAACCAGAACGTGTTAGCTATATATAAATAATTATGCTCGAATTGAAAAATCATTAAACTAAATAATGACGTTTCTATCATCCTAATCCAGGTGAAGATTACATCTCACATTCCAGTGTTCGAATTTGTGTAAACAAGACTGCATGGGATTTCTGTTTTTGCAACTCTCTGCAGCTAATGGCTATGTCCGCTGTAGCTATAATTCAGGGAGCCACTTCTGGATTTGACAGGTCTAATGCCGCGTTCAAAACAACTGGGAACTCGGAAAAATACGAGGTCAAATTATGACATCAGTGATCTTCAGGTCGGAAAGTCGAAGCACTAAAAATAGGCCAGAGTTCCCGAGTTGGACGACCACTCAAAACGATTATTCCCAGTCGGAGCTCGTTTTCTTCCAAGTTCCCAGTTGTTTTGAACGTGCCATAAACGTTTCCACCTCCAACACGTCAAAACAACCGCTATACTGATGTTGGCTAAAGAAGCGTATCTGATTTAATCGAGCCCTACATCCCTACTAGTTAGTGTTGTAACGTTAACTAATAGCAATCTATTGTTATTCGTAAAGAGTTGATCAAATTTGCCAAATATATAAAAATATTAAGAATAGTGTGTCAGTGTCCTTGCATGCTAACAACAACTGCAGGCTGGGCACTAACGTTACACAATGTTGTKGCTGTGGCTAGCTAGCGCCAATTACACAACTTGAGTTTGAGTGGACAGGCATAATAATGTAATGAATGACGAGACTGTTTGATTTCAATAAGATCACCAACAGAGCAAATACATATTATAACACTACACCTGACACAAATACTGAGTGAATGAAGAAAATAGTAAAACTTTACAGTACTTTTGTATCTTGCTTCTCTCCTGGATTCAGTTTGGTTTTCCCGCAACTATTTTGGCGCGTGACCACAACCCTTCCCGTTGAAGAATGACAACTTCCTTTCGCGAGTAATCTTAAAGGCGTCATATCCGTTAAAAACAACAATAAAGTCCTATGGTAAGAAAACTCTTAAAGTCATGTCAAATAAAGATATATTTTGATATACTTAAGTCTTTCTGTTGTTGAAATATCGATAAATATGAGACTTTGCTACTGACACTGTTGTTTTGAACCGCCGAGTTAGTACCGTATTTTAGCCAGCTAGCTACTGTTAGCTAACATTAGCCCAATCATGTTCTAAAGGAGCGTAACATTATTTCTTATAGTCCAAGGTCGGACTGTACATGTTCTGTTTAAAGGCGAATTGGCTCTGGAAGCCAGAATGTAAACATTAATCGATTCTCAATTGCGGTTATTTCTCGCTGATATAAAAGCTTATGTTTCCAAAACAGTACTGCAAACGATGCATGTTAATGTTTAGAGCAAGCATCCGGGTTCTTAACAAAATTCACCCAGTCAGTAGATACTGTCGTCAATAGGCGCAAAGTAGTTGGCGTCTATGAATGGGGTAAGCTAAACTGTGCTAGCAAAACCACCAGTCACGAGTAGTTTGCCCGCCAGCTAACCCTGTTAATTCTGTTTCCAGTGTTGCTATGGAGGGCTCCAAGTCCTCTAGTACCACCATGCAGGTCAGCTTTGTGTGTCAGCGCTGCAGTCAGCCTCTAAAGCTGGATACATCCTTCAATGTGCTCGACCGTGTCACCATCCAGGAACTTATTGGTATGTTTACCTGAGTGTATGTTTGAGAGAGCGTGTGTGCGCATGCTTTGGAGAGCGCTACAGAGGAAGAGATGGAGATCAGCGTTGTGAGTCTGTGTGTCTTCTATCCCATCAGCTCCTCTGGTCACAGTGACACCAAGCAAGCAGACAGAAAGCAATGAGGCGGAAAGTGCTCCAGAGGTGAGACACTGGGTTTGTTCAATCCAATGGAAAGATGGTTTTAAAACCAGGTTTCACAGCAATATCCTTTATAGAAATTAAGTTTTAAACACTGACAGGGGTTCTGATTTTCCTCTCTTCCTCCAGGAAACCTTTGTGGAAACAAAGCAAGATGGAGTCGCAAGAAAATACATCCCTCCTGCAAGGTAGCATCATGTCTAACTTTCTACCTTCCAATCTGCTTGGCCTACACAGTGTAATGCCCTGCTCTCAACTTGAACTATCATACCCTCTAGGCCTAGGATGATGCCTACATAGTTGTGTGTGTGTGTGTGTGTGTGTGTGTGTGTGTGTGTGTGTGTGTGTGTGGTTGTGTGTTGTGTGGTGTGTGTGTGTGTGTATGTTGTGTGTGGTGTGTGTGTGTGTGTGTGTGCAAGCCGATGATGTCCACAGAGAGCGCCAACAGCTTCACTCTGATTGGAGAAGCGTCGGACGGAGGCACTATGGAGAACCTCAGTCGGAGGCTGAAGGTGACAAGCGATCTGTTTGACATCATGTCGGGCCAGACCGACGTAGACCACCCGCTGTGCGAGGAGTGTACCGACACCCTGCTAGACCACCTGGACACGCAGCTCAACATCACAGAGAATGAGTGCCAGAACTACAAGTGAGCAGTCACACACTGCAACTACACTAACATTACAGAACTAGTGGGTAGTCAAAGTGTACTACACTATGTAACACACAGCACGATTTGCTCTAGAAATATTTTTCTTAGGCAGGGAGACCCACCAGGACTTAGTTTACACCAATATTTTGTTGCCTGGAGCAATATTGTGCATCAAAAGAGGATCACTTATTTGCATGCATGAATCATGTGTGTGGATATGAACGTGTTTTTGATGCCATGTGTAGGGAAATGTTGTTGTTCACGTTCGAATGACGTGCGCGCATCCCGGTGTGGTGACACTGATGGTTTCTCAGAACTGGTGGCTTGATGGGCAGCAGGTAGCCTCGTGGTTAGATCATTGGGCCAGTAACCAAAAGTTTGCTGGATTGAATCCCCGAGCTGTCGTTCTGCCCCTGAGCAAGGCAGTTAACCCACTGTTCCCCTGGTGCCGAAGACGTGGATGTCGATTATGGCAGCCCCCCGCACCTCTCTGATTCACATTTCAGTTGAACGCATTCAGTTGTACAACTGACTAGGTATCCCCCTTTCCCTTCTACGGCTAGCTAGATTGAGAATTTACTTAGCAGGTTATTATAATTTACATTGCAGGTTAGGAGAATTATGTTAATAAAAGTGTTTGGCTAGCATGTTGTACTCCCATCTTGCCATAACCGTAGAAGCCATCAATCCAGAGAAACCATCAGATAGCTAACGTTGAAGTAGGGACCTTAACAAACTTAACAGTGAGCGAGTGAAAACACAGAAGACCGAGGGCTATAGCTATGTAAAACGAGTTATCTTATTCTTCTGGCTTTATCCAGCTCTATTTGTGATATTTTATCTTGCCTCGCTGGCTTGCTAGGTGATCAATCCTCTGACATCTGCGATGTTGTGGACGATAACATCTGAATTCGTGTTCGTTAACTTGCACGAGCTGCATTTGAAGTTACATGTGCTTGTATCCACTGCTAGGTAAACAGGTTTCTGATGACGAACTGTGCATGCAACTTTTCATGACGCGGCCGGGAAAGGTGTCTATGTGTGTTTTGTGTTTTTCATGTGTCTTTTTCCTTGTCTGTGCGTGTGTGTGTGTTTTCCTTGTCTGACTACGGTGTGTGTTCTCTACTAGGAACTGCCTGGAGCTGCTGTCCCAGCTGAAGGAGGAGGAGGAGGACAGCCTGTTGCTGGAGCTCCAGAAACTGGGTGAGGAGGAGTCGTCACTGGTGGGGGAGCTGGAGGCGGTGGAAGAGCAGAGGGCTGCCGTGGCCGAGGACCTGGTCCAGGGACGCAGCCACTCCCAGCAGCTAGACACTGAGGAACTGCAGTGAGTAATAGCTGTCTGTCCTCCATCTCTGAGGAATTTTGGCTGTTGTATTTCTAAGTTCAAAGCACTTTGGCTGTCATCCTGTCTCACATGGGTTAGAGCGTAAAATGAGCTTTGGAAGTCAGCTGTCTCAACCTTATGCACTTAGTAAAGAAATTAATGGGACACCGTTCACCCTACTGGGAACTGACATTTTGAGACTGTATAACGCAGTGTTTCCAAAACTCGTTCCTCGGGACTCCAAGGGGTGCTCGTTTTGGTTTTTGGCCTAGCGCTACACAGCCTAATCAACTAATCACCAAGCTTTGATCATTTGAATCAACCGTGTAGTGTTATGGCAAACTCCAAAACGTGCACCTCTTGGGAACCTGAGGACCGAGTTTGGGAAATGCTGGTATATTGCAAGACAGGAGAATGGGACGAGGAAAGAGAGGGAGACACCAAATCGACCCCTACTCTATGCACAATATAATTCAATTTCACAAATGAATCCCTTATCCTCCCCTGGCCTGTGTGAGTGATGTGTGTCTGTGTGCTCCAGGTACCAGAAGGAGTACAGTGAGTTCAAGCGGCAGCAGCTGGAGCTGGATGACGAGCTGAAGAGTGTGGACAACCAGATGCGATACTGCCAGATTCAACTGGACCGCCTGAAGAAGACCAACGTCTTCAACGCCACCTTCCACATCTGGTAAGGACACATACTCTGACGCATTACAGACGCTTATACATGCTCTAAAATACACAGACGTGCACAAACAAACACACGCGTGAAATATTGACCCAATGTATGTCAGTTTAGCGACTTAATCTCTGTTTGAAGTGGTGGCGATTGCATGCTTGCGTTTAGAATGAACGGCTGCCTCTGTCTCTCACCCCTCATCTTGTCTTCACATAGAATTTCAAACGGCATCTTTTACATTGATAGTTTTTAGTGCTTACAATAACTTTGTCTCTGGTCCCCAGGCACAGTGGCCAGTTTGGCACCATCAATAACTTCCGTCTGGGCCGACTACCCAGTGTCCCCGTCGAATGGAACGAGATCAACGCCGCCTGGGGTCAGACCGTGCTACTGCTCCACGCCCTAGCCAACAAGATGGGGCTACGCTTCCAGAGGTCAGACATGATGCCACACACAAGGACATACACACGTGCACACCCTTCTGCGCCATGTAATGTGTTTCGTTACCAAAGAAGTAACTGTATTTTAATCAGTTATTTTATCATATCCAAATAAACATGATACATTGTACAATATGTCATTTCAAATCATGTAAAACATCTTGCTGGATTTCTTGAACCTCTCTATAGATACCGCCTGGTCCCATATGGAAACCACTCTTACCTGGAGTCACTTACAGACAAGTCCAAGGTAATGCTTGTTACCGGCAAGTGAGGTCTCACACTTAAAGGCATATGAACACACTTTCTGCTGGCTACTATATGGAGACAAAAAACATATATATATGTGTGTATATATGAGCTGTGGGAAAAAAATAGTGAACTATCCTTTTTAGTATTATTTTGCAATGCTCTTTAGACTGGCCCAAGCCAACCCCAGTGAATAGGCCATGTTGTATATGGTACATTCCACTCTCTCTTTCTTCTTGTGTGTGTAGGAGCTACCACTGTACTGTTCAGGGGGTCTGCGCTTCTTCTGGGACAACAAGTTTGACCATGCCATGGTGGCCTTCCTGGACTGTGTGCAGCAGTTCAAGGAGGAGGTGGAGAAGGGAGACACGGGATTCTGCCTGCCCTACAGGTCAGTCAACTAGTCTAGCAGACATCATCGAATTATAATTGTAATCATCTATGGAATATGCCGAGAGTCCAAGGATTAAGCTGTCAAAAGCTGACCAACTTCAGTTATTTGTGTAAATTTGGTAAGTTATACCACTAAATTAATTCGTTTATCTTTCTTCATTTTTCCAATTCATAAAAAAATCACTCCTTTTTGTATTTGACAAATACGTTCCCTTGTTTCTTAATATTTCATTTATTCTACTTTCCTGCACTAGTAACACATCTGACAGAATGATTTAGATGAGTATTTGGATTAGATTTTATTGAGGTGTTTTATACAGGTGTTTCTGTAGATTTGAGGAACTGCTGAACACTGTTGGTTTAGATGTTTCTGGATACAATACTGCCTCCTACTAGTACTGCCTCTTATTGGAACCCTCACAGATTCCAAGGTAGTAGTCCTCATTTGGGCAGCAGGGGGTTTAGCAGTTACTGTATGTCTGTCTGATCAATCCAAAATACAAAAGAGCTACAGACTCAGGTCCCTTGGTGCATCACACCACGGATCGCGTCACGTAGCCAGCCAGTACAGTGCCTTTGAGCCGGTGCTTGGTGGAGTCATAGACCCCYCGTCTAGAGCTCTTGGAGGAGAGCTTGGCACAGATCTCGCTGTGTTTCTCCAGGCGACTAGGATCAAAGCACCGGCCGCAGTGCTCACACTGCTTCAGCTTGGAGTTGGCTGCACTCATCCCAAATCGACGTTTCARCACCACCTGAATGAATGGATGTTATCAGATGGGCCAAATAATGGGCAGCTGGGCAACAGACACAAGATATACAACATGTACAAACCAGAGGAGGCTGGTGGGAGGAGCTATAGGAGGATGGGCTCAATGTAATGGCTATAATGGAATGAAGGGAACGGTATCACACACATCTATCATATGGAAACAACGTTTGATTCCGATCAATTAATTTAATTCCAGGCATTACAACGWGCCTATCCTCCTATAGCCCCTCCCATCAGCCTCCTCTGATACAAATGCACGTGATCACCAACACTACACTAGATCAACAGTTAGCATGGCTTTGGAATGTCAAGCTACTTTACCTGTCTGTCCTCCTTTTTCTCTTCCATGTTMAAACCCTTCTTGACTTCCTTTGGCTTGTTCACAGTGTATCTCGTGGCTGTCTGCTTTGGCTTACTTGACACACTGCTTTCTTCTCCATTTCTCCTCACCTCTTTAATCCTTTCTTCCTCTTCTTCCTCTTCTTTGTTATCTCTTATCATCTCCCATAGGTCAGAATCCACCTTCATCAGGCAGATCTCCTGGATGAACTTCTCCACCTTTTTTCTGAAACGTTCTTTTGCATTTATCTCCTCCAAAGCCTGAGCATCCATCTTGGCCCCACTCTTAATCAGTTTCAATTCTTGGGTGACACTGATCAGCTTGGCCTTCATACATGCCATCACCTGCTCAGCCTCTGAGTTAAAGACGTCCCATACCATCTCATCGGGGCACGGCGGTAGATCCTGTACAGTTAGGGTCTGAGTCTTGAACTGAACGTGTTTCTTCACAACCTGCCTTCTGAACTTTGAAGCAGCAGGACGAGGGCTGCCCTCTGGTCTGACTGGCTGGAATGGCTTCTTCTTGGCATCATTGTTTGGCACAGTGACTCTGGCTCTAATGGGAGGCAGTGGCATCTTGGTGACCATATTGGCTCCATGGACTGCCTTCAATGGCTTGGCACTATGGAGGTAGATGTCTTTCACCACGCATGTTTGATCCCTCTTGGTACGGATGGGTTGCAGTGGCTTCCGGATGGGAGGAACAGTAGCCTTCCCTGACTGCTGAGATGTTGGAGCTACATGCAGTCCTTGACTCTTCCCATTGCAGATGKACCTCTTCTTCTGCAGGACTGGGATTCTTGAGGGAGGATGTGGTTTCTTTTCCACAGCCTTCAAACTGGCAAGTCGCTGCAGAGCACCCTTTCTTTCTTCAGTCAACTCCAGTACTGGGATTCTGGAGGTGTTAAAACTGTTTTGTTTGAGCGCTGGAAGCTTCTCAGTGGCCTTGGGTTGAGGTGGCAGCGCAGGCTGAATGGAGTTGCTACTGGCAGCTCCAAGGTTCCCTGTTAAAGCATTATCTTCCTGTAGCGACTGCAAGAATCTCCTCCTCMTCAAGGAGATTGACAGTGACATTCTTCTAAMCTCGTTCTGCAACTAAATTTTCRTCTAGAAGAACTTTCTATATTTTATTGTGATCTACTGTGTTAACTATATCTCAGGAGGAATMTGCTAGATTGTCTTGGATACTAGTGTTCTATTTTCAGCAATCAGACGCCAGAATGTTCAAACAGAACATTTGGAATTTATTGATCAGTTGTGACATCATAATKGGTTCACATATAATGAGACTTCTAGAATCTCACACACTTATGCGGATGTGATGTCATAATAGACCATAATATACTGCCCAAAATGGTGAATGTTACCTACCTGTGTTGAACTGCTTGCCCTCATCTCATATTTAAACATGCCACTTTTCTTTGAGGGGAAACATATTACTGTACTCTCTGAATTGTCAATTTAAAGATATTTTGCCAATTAATTCATTACTAAATTTAGCTAACATAGTTAATTCAGAGAATCTTACCTTTGCCTTGGCAGTCTTGTCCAGATCATCATGGCATTTGTAGTTCTTAATGATAGCCACATTAGCAGCTAATTAGCAGTTCATTTTGGGGGGMTAAATACAGGCGACTAAATTGATAAGTCACCTTGTCCTACAGATATTTCCATGGTTATAAAAACGTCACACAAGGGTAAGCCTACATGAAACACATCCCTTATTTTAWATGTTTCTAAAATTCCCTATGGGGAGAAATKAATGTTGGAAAAACGGTTGGAACCATTTCCTTGTTTGACTGCTATGTTTTATGGGTATTATGACTCATACTGTTGTACTCTATTGTACTTACACAAATAACTGGAGTTGGTCAGCTTTTGACAGCTTAATCCTTTGTCTCTGCATGATCATTTSCCTCCAACTAGTCACTAGCATGAGAAATGTGCMGATTATTTTGTTTTAGCGTACTGGCCTTAGATTTAAAAAATGTGGGTGTTAGCAGCTGTAGATGTTGCACCAGTTTCTTTCATACCCCTCAAGAAATAAACACTTGTGGGTTTGAGTTTTAACAAACCTTTTTCTGTTATGGGTCAGGATGGATGTCGAGAAGGGCAAGATTGAGGACACGGGAGGCAGCAGCGGCTCCTACTCCATCAAGACCCAGTTCAACTCGGAGGAGCAGTGGACCGAGGCGCTCAAGTTCATGTTGACCAACCTCAAGTGGGGTCTGGCGTGGGTGTCGTCTCAGTTTTACAACCGATAGAGGAGGAAGATGAGGACTCACCCTGGGTGTGCCCCTTKACCCTTCTRAAACCACAATTTCRTCACAATGTGTGACTCTGTAAAGTAGTTCTTCTGCAATGCTCTYCTTGCTTCCCTATGATGTTTTGAGAGGGTGGGGAGAAGACTGGAGGAAGGACTTTTGAGATTYACCACTGGTGTGAGTTCCAATCCAATTAGTCTTGTTTCCTTGTTTGATTTCCATATTGACCATATGAAAGGACAAAATAAAAACTGTTAAATTGTACACATTCAAGTCCACCTAGACTCATAGGTGTTATGAAGAGAGCTATCTGAGACTTTTGGAGCACATTCCAGGATTGAGTCCTAATAGTAGCTAAGTGGCTTCTGGTTGTGTCTTTTCCATCATATGCACATATCTTATGACACTGGATAGGGGAAAGCTGTTGTTTCCAATTGACCTGTTCAATTCTTAAAGATCAGTACACATGAAGGGAAGGAGAGAAGGACACGTTGAACTACTGAGATGCAGCACTGGAATGGGTTCTWATGTATCACAAGCTTCTTACTTTGCTCCAGAAGCAAATCTAGAGTCACGAATCTGGTTTTCTGCCAATTTACTTCAATTGGATTGTATCTTAGTGGTTCAACTCCACTCTAGCCACAGAATACTGTACATTTATGTTYTAATAGTTTTTCTTTTACTGTGCTGACAAGGTAAAGATGGTTTAATTTCACCATGCGTTGGAACAGGATTGGAACGTTTGCCTTGTCTGTTCTCTTGTCTCCCCACTCGCAGGGCGCTCGAAGTGTCTACCGAAAGCTTTGGCATTGGGATTATGCTGTGCTTTTGTTCATTGGCAAATTCAACAAGGCAATCCTTTTACTACAAGTGACTTCTTGGTGTAGATTTAAATGTAGACAAKGAGGCTTGTGGCAGTATTTAATGCCCGTATCACTGTATGATTTGGTTTTTCAGGTTCATTACACATATGAACATGCCAATAACGGACCCACACAGAACGCCTTACGTAAAAGGATATTTCCAATTCTAACATTTGTATAAAAAAGGTCATCAAAATGTAGAGACAGATAGATTGATTGATTGACTACGTAAGAAGCCAATTTAAGTCAAAACTAACTGGGGTGCTCTTGAACATAGAATGTCGTCTTGGTAAGCAACTCCAGTGTATATTTGGCCTTGTGTTTTAGGTTATAGTCCTGGTAAAAGTTGAATATCTCAGTGTCTAAAGCAGACTGAACCAGGTTRTCCTCTAGGATTGTGCCTGTGCTTAGCGCTATTCTGTTTATTTTCATCATAAACATCCTTGCCGATGACAGGCATGTAGCCACCACCATGCTTGAAAAGTTGAAGAGTGGTACTCGTTGTTGGATTTTCTCCAAATATAATGCTTTGTATTCAGGACATAAAGATAAGTTCACTACCACATTTTTTGCAGTATTACTTGTGCCTTAATTACAAACAGGATGTTTGTTTTGGAATATTTTTATTCTGTACAAACTTCCTTTTCACTATGTCATTTAGGTTAGTATTGTGGAGTAACTACAATGTAGTTGATCCATCCTCAGTTTATCACAGCCGTTAAACTGTTTTTAAGTCACCATTGGCCTCATGGTGAAATCCTTGAGCGTTTTCCTTCCTCTCCGACAACTGAGTTAGGAAAGACACCTATCTACCAATAGGTGCATTTTTTGCGAGGCATGAGAAAACCTCCCTGGTCTTTGTGGTTGAATCTGTGTTTGAAATTCACTGCTCATCTTAGGGTCCTTACAATTATCTGTATGTGTCAGGTACAGAGATGAGGTAGTAATTCAAAAATCCTGTTATACACTTATCAGATGGGTCCATTCAATTTGTGACTTGTTAAGCACATTTTTACTCCTAAACTTCATGCATGCCATAACAAAGGGATTGAATACTTATTGACACAACTTTTAATTCATTCATTTGTAAAAATCTCTAGAAACATAATTCCACTTTCACATTATGGGGGATTGTGTGTAGGCCAGTGAAACTCAACTTAATCCATACAACAAAATGTGGAAAAAGTCAAGTGGCGGGAATACTTTCTGAAAGCACTTTTAGATGGGCTCTTCAGGCAGTCATTGAGTTGCTAGCCTTGAACATAACACCTAGCTTGCTCTGTATGACTGTGTATATTTGAGTATTACCAGTTAGGCTATTCTGCTTTTCTCTGGWAAACAACAYACCTATGCTCAAGTGTGAAATCATGTTTCACAATATACTAAAATAACTTTGCTATTATTTAAGTTATGTTGGAATTTAGATTGTTATACTGCACAATTTGCAATGAATGAGAATTATCTTTGACGTAACTCCTTGCTAACAAGCCACAAAGTCATACCAACAGTCGGTGAATGGTTTATATGCATTTCWATTAAGTCTCTCTCCCTCTCCATTTTGGGGGAAAGCCTCATGAAAAAATATGGACAACCATCCAAATAACAAAGTAAACTCCCAGTCCAATATCCAAGAAAATATTTACATCTGATCAAATCAGTCAAAAATGATGATCCTAGTGAAAATGACTTCTTTCTTTCACCTGACAGTTAGACTTGTGTAAAACGTAACAGTGTTGTATCAGCCAGGCATGCCTTCAACTTTGGTCATCAAAAATAGAAACTCCCCCTTCATTTGAACCCTGCCGAGAAAAGCCTTTCTCTCAAAACATCAAATGGAATGGATATGTAGGAAAATGGTGCCGACAGACAGGGCTGCCATGCTTACAAGCATTTCGCTACACCCGCAATAACATCTGCTAAACACATATATGTGACAAATACAATTTGATTTGAGCCGTTTGGTTGTCCCAAAAACAGGAATGCACACACACAACACACTGTGACTTCAGTCCGTTTTCCTATGACCCTGTGATGCAGCCCACTGAACAGGCCCAGCAAGGTCTTTCTCTTCTTTGTGGCAGGGGTGTGTGTGTGTGTGTACATGTACGTGGGAAGCCATTGGGTCCTACAGACAAGCCATAGACTGGCACTGCCCCTTCATGTCTTAGGAGGGGTGAGGATAGGGAGGGCACTTCAGATATTACTCCTCCATCCTTTAGTCTGTTTTTACCCCCTCCATCCTCCTTCCCCCATCCCCATATCCAGAAGGGAGGGCGTTTGAGTAACGTGGCCCCCACACGAGCCCTCAGGGGTGGCGTTGGGCACCTCAGTTCGAGGCACTGCTGTTGTATGCGGTGGAGGGCGTGGAGCCCGACGCCAACGGCCCAGGTCCGGTGGCAAGGGCCTTGCAGAATGGGCCTTGCAGGCCGGTGGCAAGGGCCTTGCAGAAGGGGGGCATGAGAAAGGGGTCTTGGGTCAGCTGCAGCACGTCGATGCGCTCCTCCTTGCGGTTGCCCAGGTAGCGGCGGATGAAGGCCTGACGGAGAGAGAGATAAAGACACCGAATTGAGATGTTTATTTGTTTTTTAGGGGGTAGATCAGCTTTAATATTGCATATAGATTGTGGCTTCCATCAATGTAATTGTCTGCATAATTTCCAATCCCCCAATAGATAGATAGGGAGATACACACACAGAACCAGATAAAAATCTGGACACACTACTCATTCAAGGGCTTTTCTTTTTTTAAACTATTTTATACATTGTAGAATAACAGTCTACACATCAAAACTATGAAATAACACATTTGGAATCATGAGGTAACCCAAAAAGTGTTAAACAAATCAACATATACACTGCAAAAAGTCAGCTCTCAAAAACAAGGGGAAAAAAGCTGTAAAGTGAGGGAAATATTACTTAAAATAAACAAAATTATCTGCCAACAGAACAGGAACATTTTACTTGCCAAGATTTTTTAAACAAGTAAAAATATCTAGTCTCGAATGCATAGCTATCTTAAACCTAGTGCGTTCAGACTAAAAACAAGTAATTTGTCTGGATACAAAGAAAATATTTAAGAATCATTTTCTGAATATGTAGGAAAATGTTTGTAAATTTATGCTAGTGCCATCAT
The DNA here is from genome assembly GCF_002910315.2 of Salvelinus sp. IW2-2015. Lineage (NCBI taxonomy): Eukaryota > Metazoa > Chordata > Actinopteri > Salmoniformes > Salmonidae > Salvelinus > Salvelinus sp. IW2-2015. Next base: position 15,979,872 of record NC_036858.1, read on the forward strand.
CTTGAAATAAGGCTGTATGTTTAGTAAATATATCTTAAAACCAGTACAGCTACACTAAAAACAAGTACATTTGTCTGGACACAAAGAAAAGATTTAAGAATTATATTAATCCGTTCATGGGATTCTCCATTGTCTACAGAGCCAGTAATTACCTTGGTCCAGCAGTGGTGGCTTCATGACCTTTTTGAACACTCCATAAAACTGTGCCTTGTTGTAAAAGGTCCCCCAGCGGGTCTTCAGTTCAGGTATAAAGCAGTTCCCTCGATCGAGGATCCGCCGGAGKTCATCCATAACATGACAGACAGACAGACAACCAGACCGAATTCTCGCGAGCTCACTGTTTTACATTTGCCCAAAGTAGTTTACCCCCGTCCCTACTATGGATTCTCACGCTGCTCAGTTCCCACGCCGTATCTCATTTGAGATTCGGTCTGGTGTTAACCAGGCTAAAGAAGCATAGGCCTACTTAGAATGAATACATTTACTTACATGATCCAGTTCTCTGAAGCAGGGATACGCTTGAAGTATCTTGGTAGGCCTGTCCTGCTCCTTAGTAGCATCAGAGTTGACGAAGGCCCGTCTTGCTTGGAGTTCAAGGTCCAGGAGCTGGGAAACATCCTTSTGGTTGGGTCTGGCCTTGGTTTTGTACATCTCCTGTAGAGYTTTATAATGTCTCGCCAGGTTCTGTAGGCTCTCAGTAGTTTCTGATGCCAGAAAACATAACAAACCCGACCAATTAACATTTAAAAATGTAGACTGAAATTAAGAACAGTGATTCCGCTGGTACTACCCCCCCAAACCTCTCATTCCACAGGAAACACTGAAGACTAAATAGTCACTGTTTCTAGTCCCTCATTTAGAGTAGTAGTAGAAGTTGAATTTATACGGAAACACTATCCACTATTTCAATTTGTGTACTTACCACCCAACTGTTCAACCTCTGGGCTGCTGCATCTAGATAGTGGGGATGTCTCCAAGATCAGGTTGAGGAGGTGGATTCGTCAGTCTCATCAGTGGACATCTCCTGGCTGCTCTGAAATCAAGGCTCGTGGCCTCTTTCTTGAAGGGGTCGCTCCCTGCTTCTTTATGGGGGTTGTCACATTCTGAATCCTTTTCAAAAGCTGCTAGTTCAGATTCCTAACAACAAATTGTTTGTGTTATAAATCACATTAAACAAAATCGAATCCAAAATGAAACGATACAAGCAGACACATGTTGCCCTGATTGATCTGGATGAAGCACATCCTCCTATTTTGAGTGTCAGATGTTTGCACTTTGACTGCCAGGTTCCAACAGTGCTGCGTTTGAAACATGTGTTGAAAACCTGAGAGTGCTTACCTACTCAGCTCCACTGGTTGTAGATTCTGTCCCGCAGCATTGGGTAGTCTCTCTGAGACGCTTCGCCATTACAGTGAGTTCACGCTGCATGGATACTGGAAGTCATCCCCTGCCGCTCTCTTAATGGAAATCATGCTTGTTACTGTATTCCTGATTAATCGACAGCGAAGATCTGGAAAGGATATAGTCTCCTTTGTTTTTAAAAGGTGCTTCTTGATTGCTCCAACTCTGTGTCTGTGTATAAGACATACTGTGGGCTGACAGCTGTACGGTTTGGTGGCACCATGTTGGTCTCTTGGGTTTGGAGAGGGTGGGGGGATGGAGGGACAGAGGATGGAATCACAGGTCCCAGAGGAGGTGCCTGGTCTACACAGGTCTGATTCTTGACCCTGTATAAGACATACATTTATTCTTAGTAATTATAAAGGCAAAGAACACCAACTGTAACAACAACCTAACAGCAAACACCAAAACAAGTACATCTGTAGATACATGTATTGTAATGATGGCCAGGAAATGCAAAGTTACTTTGATAACAGTAAACACTGTCTGCATGGTTAGATTAAATGTCTCTCAAATGTCAAAATCTAACATTACCTCATTTTCACCATGAGTAAATCTCCAAATGGTCTCTCCTTCTGAAGAAGTGCTCTGGCCGGAAAGAGATCACGATAAATCCTCCTTAGAGAGGCTGGGCAGCATGTCTGTGCTTATATTAGAAGTGAAAAACACATTTAACCACATGGTAATAGTTAGTAATAGCAACTAATCATGTTTATAGAGCGCAAAGTGTCAGTTGATATAGGTTATGAGACATTAGCATACGTCTTCCTTTCCAGTTAATCAGGAATGATTACCAAGCTAGCTAATGTTAGCTAACAAAATTAGACTACCAGTATATCATTAACGTTGACGTCAATTACTTTAAACCAAAAGATTGTGCAAGCTAATGAAACTAACGTTAACGCTAAATTGTCTCCCATATTGAAAATCTTAGTAATCTTTGCTTGCTAGCTAAGATTGGTAGACAATGACTGACACCATCGATAATTTAGCTTCGCGTCTTGGCACCATTTCTATTTATTTTCTATTGTCAATAGAAAGGGCGCCAAAGACTGTGAAGCTAAATAATCAACCGTGTCAGTCATTAGGGCACATTTACCACTCATTAACACCATTTCTGGCAATTAAGCACTCTCAATCTTACCAAAGTTCAAGTTTTTTCAACGAATGGCCGTTCGTGCAGTTATTAACTGCTAAAAGTCAACGTTACCTAGTTAAAATTAGCAAAATTGGTTTGCCAACTTTCCAATTCAAATGAACGTTAGCTAACTAAGGAGAAAGGTAGACGAGTATAAACAAATGAACTTTACCTTTTAATACTGGGGTTGAAAAATGTTCCATGCTTGGATAGGTGTCACCCATTCCATCTTCATTCATAGTGTTGTTAGATGACTCAAAGATTTGCACCGTATTTGACTTTTTAGTTTTTTAGGCCTCGCTTATTTGGCTAGATAATGTGATGAACGTACGTCAGTTAAGCAATATCACATGAGAGGGAGTGCTGAATATCAGCACGGCTGTGATTCGGCCGTAGGTACGAGGCCGCAGGACAAATATAATAATATTCAGTATAACAGCACGACCTCGAGTGTGATATTGCTTTTATACAACAGTTCTACAAGCACAATTTATTATTTAACAGTAATAAGCGACAACAGATTATGATTTGTTTATTTATTTAATCATTTATTTGGCTCCGCCAACACACATAGTTCCCCAACTGGTCTGGTACTGGACTGTTGCCAACCACCACATATACATTTTCCTACACACTAGCTTGCTACTGCTACTTTGTGTAGGACTACACGTTACCGTCCTCTACTGACGACCATTCATAATTTAACTCAAATGTTATTTGTGGAAATATGTTCATATTTGCGGTGCGAAGTTTGTTACAATTTAAGATGGATAACGATCGTTAATGTAATTTACGGTTATTAGAACACCTGTAAAGCGGAGTGATACATGTATAGTTAAAAGTCCCAGTGCTGTTGTTCTCTACTCCAATCAAATTACTGGTGGTATTATAAATACTTGTGAACATCATTTTCAGGTCTTTCCGCCCTTTTCATCGAAAGCAGTGGGAACGTTTTACTTGCGTTTAGTAACGTTCAAGATGCTTTGACGGTGCGCTTATACTGCTGCCCGTTTTTATGAACTTTTAATTGAAACTGTTATCTGAGCATATAATAGATTGCAGCACAGTCGCAGCCCTGATTTCTGGTTGCTCTGTGGTATTGACGGATGCACTGAGGAATATAGTGTACAATTCCTTCTCATGTAAAAGAAACCACCTCAACACCTACTTGA
>NC_036858.1:15985319-15989372 GCF_002910315.2 Salvelinus sp. IW2-2015
GGTGAAAAAGCCCTGAGCAGCGAGCTATAGGAGAGGCAGAGAACTATCAGTGTTGTATAAACTGGCTAGAAATCGGAAATTGATTGGAACAATTAGCCAGATCAAACACATTCGTGAAATTATCACCTCATGTTTTATGGTACTGTCCATTATCCATTCCCGACATTATAGATAAACCCCGTCCTCCTAACACGCTCTCCTACCAGCCTCCACTGGTCTTCCTATAATGTATGTGAGACTCGTGAGTGAAAAAAAAGATTGGAATGTGCACAGTGTGTGTGTGTATATGGTTATTCTCATGCATCCAAACATCAAAAAGAAAGAATGTCTGGCTTCCCCAATGGCACCCGCTATGCCCTACATAGTGCACCAACTTTTGACCAGAGTATCCTATGGTCCCTCGATCACAAGGTAGCGGCAGCGGCACAGTAAAGGGAACTAGGGGATGTAATCATCAGTGACCTTCCAACAAGAACTGTTTTCATCAATTCTGAAAATGCTGTACACCAACTCATGTCAAACGGACATTTAACCAGCATAAGCGGCAAGGAGGAAACTGTTCCGCTGCCCAGTGTTGAAAAAACTTCACCTCAAACAGTTTGTTGGGACAACTGGAAATAACCTGGGAGAAAGATTCTTGGTTAGCACTAATGGTCTAAAATTAATCCAATCGCGCTTATATGACTAGACAGTCCACCCAAATGTGGCATTTTATAAAAGGCAAGTGCTTCACACGACTACACTCGCGTCGCCACATCAATCCACTTCTGGGTAAAGACTCACACTGGTCGGAGTTATTAGCGAATGCCCACCACATGTATAAGCACATTTCCACAATTCCAAGGCAAAGAATGAACCTATTACAATGGGTGGTTCATGTTCCCATTACAGATCCAGCTATGTAGCATAAAACTGCTGCTTATCAACCCAATTCAAGATGGAGTTCAGTAGAAAGAGTACCACCCACTTAGTAATCAGTAGCCCATATCCTCTTACAAGACCCAAACATATTGCTCACAATCAGGCATCATTCAAACACACGGTTTTCTACACTGGAGGCAAGCCCGACACCTAACATTAAACACAGCTGTAGAATACCCACCCACACAAACTCTGGCCTCACCATTTGCATGCCTGGTCCATCCTCCTAGAGACAGCCATTCATGCATGCTGCCCAAAGCTGATATATAGGTTTGATATCTAAGATCGTCACCGAACACAAATACTGTATATTTACAGGGAACAAGCATGTATTGTGAGATATATAACATCTAGCTCATAAAAGGGTTACAGGGTAACCTCTGTAATGTACAATTGTTTGTAAGCTGTTATCAATCATCTCCCTCTTTTCTTTTTACAAGGTCATTAAAGACTTGAAATGGCTTCATTGTGTGTTTTTTGTCTTCAATTCATTATGTTATGACGGATCAGTATGTGGTCACTCTACCCCCCCCTTCATGTACTGGCCCCTCCCCAATGCCAGCACCCCCATGACCCGATGACTCCCCAGAAATGAACAGATCATAGCATCTAATACTAGAAAATCGCTTGGGTACCTGGTCTAGCCATCATAGGACGATGTGGCGTTGCGTGGGTATTCCCTTATTTGGGGGGTGTCTTGCTAATTGCCTATAAATGTGCCCACCTTGTGTCTATTCCATTTGCACAAACCAGCAATCGTTGACATTTATTTGTCATCAGTGGTTATGCCTTCCCACAGTGGCACAGTTGTTTCACACGAAGTGTGTATTGACTTTGGAGTTATCATTGTGTTGTTTTAAAGTCAGCTTTGGCCTTCGTCTGGTATTATATTTTCTCTTTTGAAGCTGAGCGTGTAAATAGATAGATATATTAAAATACTAAGTTTTCACAAAATACCGTTACACTCACCTTTACAACACACACCATACAGCCCCACATCATAACCACTCATAGCACACGACATTTATCCTTCCCCGACTCATGGCGCTAACTTCTCTTCACACACCTCCCCACTCATGCGCCTCTGCAAGTACATAGCTATCATATGTAGAACAAACTTACAACACGAAACTACTAAAACAAAACAAGCTCAGTTTAAACCAAAGATAGGTATAGGTGCCACGCCCCACATGAGAAAACGATAAACATGGTGTAGATCCACCGGCAATATACGCACATCAGATCAGCCACCATCTCTAGAAAGTAATCCTGGCACGCATCTAAAATAAGCATGGATAACTCAATAGTTATCTCTGGTTAAATTAGCTAATTAGAGGTTCCCTAATACTTTGTAGAACTCTCATGCTGTGTCTTATTAGAATCAATGTCCAATTCGTCAAGAATATCCATGGCAACGCCATCAAATAGAATCTTCATGCCAAATCATCCTTTCAATTCAGACAGGAACCTTCACTACTAATCCACGTGTAAAAGGATTTTTTCGCTCGCTGAAGAGAAGGTAAGGATGTTGTAAAGCCTCCTCTTACCCACAGAAGTAACATGCCTACTAGGGAGACATAACAGTAAAGAAACTGGGTCCAATTCTAGATCAACCCCTAGGATCTTTTCAATTTCTTGCTGAACACCAGACCAGTATCTTTGTATTTTGGTACATGACCATAAACAATGTGTTAGGGTGCCTGTATCAGTTTTACATTTAAGACACTGAGGAGAAGAGGAAGAGGGGTTAAAAGCATGTCTGAGATTTGGGGATATATGCAATCTGTGTATTATTCTTAATTGGATTGCTCTAGTACGATTACATATTGTTTTTGCATATCTCCAAATGTCCTCCCACATCTCCTCGTCAATAGTAACAGACAATTCTTTCTCCCACACTTGTTTCACCCTCTGTGTGTCGACAGCAGAAAAGGACCTTAAAGCATCATAAAACAGACTTACAGACATTTTCCTTTGTGGGGAAAAAAGCATTCTTTCAATTACAGACATATCAGGGTTGCCAATTAAGGTGGTGCTCTTCAGAATATAATGTCTTACTTGTAGGAAGCGGAAAAAGTCCTGCTTTGGGAGTCGATATTTATCGACCATCTGCTCAAATGACAAAATCTTATCAGCAAATAAGTAATTTAGTCTGCGTATGCCCTTATTAAGCCAAATGTTAAAGCCAGCGTCCAGCAATCCTGGACCAAAATCTGGGTTGTTAAGAATTGGGGTAAGAGCAGAGGTTAGTTTGGACCTTCCCAGGAAATGTTAAACTGACCTCCATACTTTGAGTGTGTTACGTGTAATAGGATTATTGCAGTGACCTTCTACAGACATGAAACTTCTGAAAAATAAAAGATCCTGTAAGGGGTATTTTGAAAGAGAAGTCTCAATGTCTAACCAAATAGAGGAGTCATCGTTTGTGATCCAGTCAGAAATATAACATAGGTCCCCTAGACCAAATTTATTTAGAGCAAAGAATAGGTAAGACCACTCCACACGATCAATGCTTTCTCAGCATCTAGGGAGAGCACAAGACCATCCATAGCACTTCGTTGGTAGGCTTGAATTACATTAACTTCTTGACGCACAGATCCCTTTAGCTGGATCATTTTCGTAAACAACCGCTGAATTGCAGAGCGCCAAATTCAAAAAAAATACTAAAAATATTTATAATCATGAAATCACAAGTGAAATATACCAAAACACAGCTTAGCTTGTTGTTAATCCACCTATCCTGTCAGATTTTGAAAATCCAATGTGCTTTAACAGCGAAAGAATCCAATGCGTTTGTGAGTTCATCATTCACATAGACAAAATACAGAACATGCTAGGCCACCTAAATTTAAGCCGCGTTCTGTAGTTCACTGACATAAGATCAGAAAAGCTAGTCAAAGATGTAATCGCTTAAGTTGACTGATCTTTCGGATGTTAGCACGTGCACGAGACCTCCCATTACACTAAATAAATGTTATTTTTGTGTCGATAAAAGAATTATTTTTACAACCAAAAACCTCCATTTATTTAGCTTCGCCTCTCCACGACGGTATTAATGCCTCTCAGATCAAAGACGGGCCCCCAGCAGACAACTACAATTACACATGGCCATTTAATGCAAGGGAGCAACGA
>NC_036858.1:15989908-15991999 GCF_002910315.2 Salvelinus sp. IW2-2015
GGGAACGTTATAGTGCCCCCTAGCTGAAAGAGGTTAAGAAGCCGCCTGACATTGTTGCATGACTTACCGCCCTTAATGAAGCCAGTTTGGTCTCCTTTTACAATTAGTGGCAGTGAGTCCTCTAATCTTGTGGCTAGAATTTTAGAAAGCAATTTTCTATCCACATTCAGAAGGGAAATTGGTCTGTACGTGGAACAAGACTCTGGACTCCATGTGTAACTCTGTGTTGTTGGCTGTTCACACTGCTATGCTTTATCTTGGCCAGGTCGCAGTTGTAAATGAGAACTTGTTCTCAACTAGCCTACCTGGTTAAATAAAGGTGAAATAAAATTAAAAAGAAAACATTTTTCCTTTTTGAGAATAAGTGATATGTTGGCTTCTCACAGCATTTGAGGGAGCTGGTCATTTGAAAATGAGTGGTTAAACATATCACGCAATGACTCAAGGATCAGGCCAAGGAACTCTTTATAGAACTCACTACAAAACCCGTCTGGTCCTGGGTTCTTACCATTTTGCAGATTCTTAATTGCGAACATTACCTCTTCCTCGGTAATAGGGGCATTAAGGAGAGACCTCTGTTCTTCGGAGGTAGTAGGGAGCTCAATCTTAGAAAAGAAGTTCACCATTAATTTGGGTGCATCTTTTGGCAGTTCTGAGGCATAAAGATTTGCATAAAATGTCTTAAATTAGTCATTTATCAATTTATTTTCATATACATGATTGCCATCAGAATCAGAAATAGTAGCAATTGACTGTGAGTCAGCTCTCTTTTTAGCTAGGTACGCCAAGTACTTTCCTGGCTTATCGCCATGTTCATTTAGCCTTTGCCTGACAAATCTAATTTTCTTTTCAGCGTCCTGTGTTAGGAGAGAGTGCAACGTTGATCTAAGGACTGATATTTCCTTTAATAGTGCAGGAGTGGGAGTTTTAATGTAGTCCTTCTCTTTAGTTCCTAATTCACCCTCTAACGATTTTTGCTTTTCACGCTTTTTCCGCCCCTTAGTGGCTGTGTATGACATAATCAGACCCCTGGTGTACGCTTTACAGGTTTCCCAAAGGAGCGAGGGGTTATCTGTTGATTGAGAGTTAATAGAGAAAAATGCTTTAAACTCTGTAATAAAATATGATGTGAATGTATGGTCTTTAAGAATGGTTGTATTCAACCTCCAATGTCTTGACAGATTGAATTCCCCATTGAGTTTTATGTCCAGGATCACCTCTGCATGATCAGATATGACTATGCTTCCTATCCTAGCGGATAAAACAGACTGCAAAGACGTCCTGGGCATAAAAAAAGTAATCTATTCTAGTCTGACATCCATGAGGTGCAGAGAAAAAAGTGAACTCTGTTGGAGGGATGAAAAGTTCTCCAAACATCAGCATACCCCAGATCATCACAAATAGCTTTAAGTGAATTAGCTTGAGTAGAGAGTGAAGCTATACCACTGGGAACCTTATCAATAAGGGGGTTCAACAAACAATTAAAATCTCCTCCAACCACTGCAGTGTCTGAGTTTAATTCTGAAAAGTCTAGAAATACCTTAGTGAGGAAATCAGAGGGGTGGGCAGGGGGGAAGTAAATATTCATTATGGAAATTTTCTGCCCTTGTAAAGAACCATTAATTATAACAAAGCGACCACATTTATCTTTCACACAATTCAAGACCTTAAGTGGTAGGTTATTTTTCACAAGAATTGCTACACCTCTACTTCTGGATGTAATCACTTGACCAAACCCCCCTTGTTGTAATTTCAGATGCTCCTTATCATCCAAATGAGTTTCTTGCAACAGGGCAATATCAATATTTTCTTTTTTCAAAAAAGACAGTACCTTCTTCCTTTTAATGGGGTTATGGCTCCCTCTAATGTTCCATGTACATACACGCAGTCTGTTACCTGCCATTGCACTTTGACCATTCAATATCCAGACTGAATCCTACTGTAAAAATGGGGTGGTACCTTTTTCCATGTGTTGAACTCTCTTCTATCTCATCGTGGGAGACGGCGAAGCTAAATAATCGACGGTGTCAGTCATTAGGGCACATTTACACCTCATTAACACCATTTCTGGCAATTAAGCACTCTCAATCT
>NC_036858.1:15992794-15993704 GCF_002910315.2 Salvelinus sp. IW2-2015
TTTGGAGATTTACTCATGGTGAAAATGAGGTAATGTTAGATTTTGACATTTGAGAGACATTTAATCTAACCATGCAGACAGTGTTTCCTGTTATCAAAGTAACTTTGCATTTCCTGGCCATCATTACAATACATGTATCTACAGATGTACTTGTTTTGGTGTTTGCTGTTAGGTTGTTGTTACAGTGTGGTGTTCTTTGCCTTTATAATTACTAWARAATAAATGTATGTCTTATACAGGGTCARGAATCAGACCTGTGTAGACCAGGCACCTCCTCTGGGACCTGTGATTCCATCCTCCTGTCCCCTCCATCCCCCCACCCCTCCAAACCCARGAGACCAACATGGTGCCACCAGAACCGTACAGCTTGTCAGCCCACAGTATGTCTTATACACAGACACAGAGTTGGAGCAATCAAGAAGCACCTTTATTAAAAAACAGCGTGCTGGACAAGGAGACTATATCCTTTCCAACGRTCTTCGCTGTCGATTAATCAGGAATACAGTAACAAGCATGATTTCCATTAACGGAGAGGCAGGGGATGACTTCCAGTATCCATGCAGCCGTGAACTCACTGTAATGGCGAAGCGTTTCATAGAGTACTACCCAATGCTGCGGGACAGTTCTACAACCAGTGGAGATGAGTAGGTAAGTCACTACTCAGGTATTCAACACATGTTTCCAAACGCAGCACTGTTGGAACCTGGCAGTCAAAGTGYAAACATCTGACACTCAAAATAGGAGGGATGTGCTTCATCCAGATCAATCAGGGCAACATGTGTCTKCTTGTATCGTTTCATTTCTGGATTAAATTTTGTTTAATGTAATTTATAACACAAACAATTTGTTGCTTGTTACGAATCTGTGAAGAAGCAGCTTTTGAAAAGGATTCAGAATGTGACAACCCCCA
>NC_036858.1:15995238-16000172 GCF_002910315.2 Salvelinus sp. IW2-2015
ATTCATGCAGCCGTGAACTCACTGTAATGGCGAAGCGTCTCATAGAGTACTACCCAATGCTGCGGGACAGCTCTACAACCAGTGGAGCTGAGTAGGTAAGTCACTACTCAGGTATTCAACACATGTTTTCAAATGCAGCACTGTTGGATACCTGGCKGCCAAAGTGCAAACATCTGACACTCAAAATAGGAGMGATGTGCTTCATCCAGATCAATCAGGGCAACATGTGTCTGCTTGTATCGTTTCATTTCTGGATTCGATTTTGTTTAATGTAATTTATAACACAAYCTATTTGTTGTTTGTTAGGAATCTGTGAAGAAGCAGCTTTTGAAAAGGATTCAGAATGTGACAACCCCCAAAAAGAAGCAGGGAGCAACCCCTTCAAGAAAGAGGCCACAAAGCCTTAGATTTCAGAGCAGTCAGGAGATGTCCGCTGATGAGACTGACGAATCCACCTCCTCAACCTTGATCTTGGAGAGATCCCCACTATCTAGATGCAGCACCCCAGAGGTTGAACAGTTGGGTGGTAAGTACACAAATTGAAATAGTGGAGTGTGTTTCCGTATAAATGCAACTTTTACTACTACTAAGGAGCAGGAGAGGCCTACCAAGATACTTCAAGCGTATCACTGCTTCAGAGAACTGGATAATGTAAYCAAATATATTCATTTTAACTTCTTATGGCTGCAGGGGCAGTWTTGAGTAGCTTGGATGAAAAGGTGCCCAGAGTAAACTGCCTGCTCCTCAGTCCTAGTTGCTAATATATGCATATTATTATWAGTATTGGATAGAAAACACWGAAGTTTCTAAAACTGCTTGAATGATGTCTGTGAGTATAACAGAACTCACATGGCAGGCAAAAACCTGAGAAAAAATCCACAGAAGTGGGAGGTTTGTAGGTTTAAACTCCTCGCCTTATCGAATACACAGTGGGAGATTTGGGTCATTTTGCACTTCCTATGGCTTCCACTAGAATGTCAACAGTCTTTAGAACCTTGTCTGAGTGCTTTTACTGTGAAGGGGGCCGAATGAGAGGGGATTGAGTAAGGTCTCCATGACCTGAACATGCGGCGTTCATGTGAGAGCGAGCTCTGTTTCCATCGCGCACTTCTGAAGACAAAGGAATTTCTCCGGTTGGAACATTATTGAAGATTTATGTTAGAAAACATCTTAAAGATTGATTCAATAATCGTTTGACATGTTTTTTAACTGACTGTTACGGAACTTTTTTGACATTTTGTCTGCTTTTAGTGACGCGCTTCGTGACTTTGGATTTTTGTTTCCAAACGCGCTAAAAAAAGTAGCTATTTGTGGACATAAATGATGAACATTACGCGAACAAATCAAACATTTATTGTGGAACTGGGATTTCCTGGGAGTGCATTCTGATGAAGATCATCAAAGGTAAGTGATAATTTATAATGTATTGTCTGACTTCTGTTGACTGGGCACAATATGGCGGAATATCTTTTGTCTTGATTGGGCTCTGAGCGGCGGCGACCTCAGGTATTGTCATTGGTTTTTGCTTTTCCGTAAAGCTTTTTTGAAATCTGACACAGCAAGTTTGGCAATTATTAGAAAGCATAGTTTATCTTTTAATGTCCCCTATGTAGAAACATCGTATGTTTCATTCAAAGTATTATTTTGATTATTAATGATGTGGCGTCTGGCAATTTCTCCAGGATATTTTGGAGGGCTGATTTCTGAACATCGCGCGCCAGATGTAAACTGAGGTTTTTTGGATCAATAAATATGTTTAATATTTATCGGTAACAAATTAATATATGTATTTCGTGTTAACATTGAAGTCCTTATCGCAGTGTCATCGTGATGAAAGATCATTCAAAAGGTTAGTGATCTCATATTTAATCTCCTATGTTTGATCTGGCGTTTTTGGTGACGCCTGTCTTTGGCTGGATAAAATGGCTGTGTTTTTCCGCTGCTGACTTTGGGGGCGGGTGTACCTATAGCTATATCGTTGTTGTGGTGGCTTTCGCTGTAATAGGCCTTTCTTGAAATCGGACACTTGTGGTGGATTAACAAGCAGTGTATATTTTAAATGGTAGTTGAAAATACTTTTGTAATGCTTGAGGAATTTAACTGATGAGATTTCTGTTTGAATTTGGCGGCCGCTGGCACTTTCACTGGTCTGTTGTCGATAATCGATCCCGTTAACTGGAATTGGCAGCCCTAAGAAGTGTTTAAAGTAGGCCTATGCTTCTTTAGCCTGGTTAACACCAGACGCGAATTCTCAAAGTTTACATATGGTTGTGGCGGAAATGAGCAGGTCGTGTAGAAGCCATAGAAGCAGGGACGGGGTAAAAAACTTCGGGCAAATGTAAAACAGTTGAGCTCGCGAGAATGTAAAGGTCTGGTTGTCTGTCTGTAGTGTCTGTGTCTGCTCCCTGTTATGGATAACTCTGGCGGAGTTCCTCTGATTGACGGGAACTGGCTTTATACCTTTGAAACTGAAGACTCCGCTGGGGGACCTTTAATCAAGCCACGGAACAAGTTTATGGAGTGTTTCAACAAAAGTCATGAAGCCACACTGCTGACAAAGTAATTACTGGCTCTGTACGATGCAATGCGACAATGCCCATGAACGTGTCACGGCCTGTTCAAAAGAAGGTGACACAAAGTGCTTAGCGTGGTGAGCGTGACCTGTTCTTTTATTAGAGATGTTGCCTGAACAAACAAGTAAAACGAAACAACGTGAAGCTTACTAGGGCTATAAGTGGCCTACTAACAGAAGTGAAGCTAACCCACACCTGAAAGGAAGTGGTTAAAAGGGCTACCGTTCTAGGTATAAATTCCGCAACCACCTCAGTTAGACCAATGATAGACAGCTTGTTCCTGGATTGAGTAACACATACCACGGCCAAAAACATAAGAAACATAGAAAACAAAGCGATTGAGAATGCCCACCCCAAATATCACAGTACGCTCTCTGAAGGGTCAGGGGCGTTGACACGTACCCCCCCCCCCCCCCCAAAGGTACGGCATCCGGCCGGCAAACCTTTGCAAAACACTTATACATGGAGGAGGGGTCTGGGTGGGCTGCTTCTAATCCGCGGTAGGCGGCTAGCCGGTCGGATCGGCAACCCCGCTCCACCACTGCGCAACCTCCCTTTGGTGCCCTCTATGTCGGGCCCTCGTTGCCACCCACGCGACCGGGGACCGTTCGCTGGATGCTCTGGCACGGACCACGATGCTGTGCGAGCTTCGTGCCCTGGACCATCACTGGAGGCTTCCTCGCTGGAGCCGGAACACGGTCTCCAACCGACTGAGGAGACGTATTTGGCAGCGCTGGTGGTGCGTGGCGCTGCCACTGGCTTACAGGCTGGAGAGATAATACAGGCAGGCCTGGGTCTGGGGGTAGGCACCAGGACTCACCAGGCTGGCGGAGACATACAGGAGGCCTGGTTCTGGGGACAGGCAGCAGGGCGGAATACACTGGGCCGTGGAGGCGCACTGGAAGGTCTTTGAGCGTGGCCCTGCTCACCCGTTCTGGCTGGATGGTTATTTTCGCCCTGCAGATGCGAAACCTGTGCAGACTCACCGGAGACAGTGCGCGCGAGCGGGCGAGTAGGATATCCTGGGCAGTTGGATGATGCACTGGAGGCCAGATGCGCTGAGCCGGCACCTTTCATCCTGGCTAATTCTAATACATGCACACATTTCTTACRTAAAGGGTGTGAATTYTCTTTGTGGTCATATTTGTTTTTCTCTTTGTGTTTGTGTCAGTCTGCAGAAGACCCCAACACCTTTCTTCAGGAGAGACCACTCTTCAGCCCTGTCGTGATTGCCTGCGAAACCAACTGCATACTGGATATTGGAACCATGCCTGTGGTGACCTTCCCAAAAGAGGACATCTATGCCAGTGTGACGTATCTCATGGCGTGTTATTACGCCTTTCACCTAACATATCCCGAGTGCATTGTGACACTCCTCTCTGTGCTGCAGACAGAAGTCCTCTCGGACGCCATCCACGACCGGGACATGACTTCTTCATATAAAAAGGCTATGGCCAAGTGGAAAATGTTCATTACTGTATTCACGCCACTTTACTTTTTCCACATTTTGTTGTATGGTTTAAATTGAGTTTCACTGGCCTACACACAATCKCCCATAATGTGAAAGTGGAATTAGGTTTCTAGAGATTTTTTACAAATGAATGAATTAAAAGTATTGTGTCAATAAGTATTCAATCCCTTTGTTATGGCAAGCATGAAGTTCAGAAGTAAAAATGTGCTTAACAAGTCACAAATTGCATGGACTCATCTGATAAGTGTTTAATAGGGTTTTTGAATTACTACCTCATCTCTGTACCCGACACATACAGATAATTGTAAGGTCCCTCAGATGAGCAGTGAATTTCAAACACAGATTCAACAACAAAGACCAGGGAGGTTTTCCCATGCCTCGCAAAGAAGTGCACCTATTMGTAGGTGGGTAAAAAAACAAACAGACATTGAATATTCCTTTGAGCATGGTGAAGTTGATAATTACACTTTGGATGGTGTATCAATATACCCAGTCAGTACCAAGATATAGGCGTCCATCCTAACTCAGTTGCCGAAGAGGAAGGAAAACGCTCAAGGATTTAACCATGAGACCAATGGTGACTTTGAAACAGTTTAACGGCTGTGATAAACTGAGGATGGATCAACTACATTGTAGATACTCCACAATACTAACCTAAATGACATAGTGAAAAGGAAGTTTGTACAGAATACAAATATTCCCAAACATGCATCCTGTTTGCAATTAAGGCACAAGTAATACTGCAGAAAATGTGGCAATGAAATTAACTTTATGTCCTGAATACAAAGCGTTATATTTGGAGCAAATCCAACAACAAATAACTGAGTACCACTCTTCAACTTTTCAAGCATGGTGGTGGCTACATGCCTGTCATCGGCAAGGATGTTTAT
>NC_036858.1:16000641-16010605 GCF_002910315.2 Salvelinus sp. IW2-2015
TGCCAATGGTGTGATTTGAACATGTATTGACTCAGGAGGTTGAATACTTACGTATCAATAAATCAATCATCTGTTATACATTTTGATGACTTTTTTTTATACAAATGTTAGAATTGGAAATATCCTTTTACATAAGGTGTTCTGTGTGGGTCTATTATTGGCATGTTCATATGTGTAATGAACCTGAAAAACCAAACCATACAGTGATATGAGCATTAAATACTGCCACAAGCCTCCTTGTCTACATTTACATCTACACCAAGAAGTCACTTGTAGTGAAAGGATTGCCTTGTTGAATTTGCCAATGAACAAAAGGACAGCATAATCCCGATGCCAAAGCTTTCGGTAGACACTTGGTGCGCCCTGCGAGTGTGGAGACAGAACAGACGAGGCAAACCTTCCAATGCTGTTCCAACGCATGGTGAAATTAAACCATCTTTACCTTGTCAGCACAGTAAAAGAAAAACTATTAAAACATAATAAATGTACAGTATTCTGTGGCTAGAGTGGAGTTGAACCACTAAGATACAAATCAATTGAAGAAAAATAGGCAGAAAACCAGATTCGTGACTCTCTAGATTTGCTTCTGGAGCAAAGTAAGAAGCTTGTGATACATAAGAACCCATTCCAGTGCTGCATCTCAGTAGTTCAACGTGTCCTTCTCTCCTTCCCTTCATGTGTACTGATCTTTAAGAATTGAACAGGTCAATTGGAAACAACAGCTTTCACCTATCCAGTGTCATAACATATGTGCATATGAAGGAAAAGACACAACCAGAAGCCACTTAGCTACTATTAGGACTCAATCCTGGAATGTGCTCCAAAAGTCTCAGATAGCTCCCTTCATAACACCTACGAGTCTAGGTGGACTTAAATGTGTACAATTTAACAGTTTTTATTTTGTCCTTTCAAATGGTCAATATGGAAATCAAACAAGGAAACAAAACTTATTGGATTGGAACTCACACCAGTGGTGAATCTCAAAAGTCCTTCCTCCAGTCTTCTCCCCACCCTCTCAAAACATCCTAGGGAAGCAAGGAAAGCATTGTAGAAGAATAACTTTAGAGAGTCACACATTGTGATGAAATGGTGGTTTTAGAAGGGTCAAGGGGAACACCCAGGGTCAGTCCTCATCTTCCTCCTCTATCGGTTGTAAAACTGAGACGACACCCACGCCAGGCCCCACTTGAGGTTGGTCAACATGAACTTGAGCGCCTTGGTCCACTGCTCCTCTGAGTTGAACTGGGTCTTGATGGAGTAGGAGCCGCCGCTGCCTCCCATGTCCTCAATCTCGACATCCATCCTGACCCATAACAGAAAAAGGTTTGTTAAAACTCAAACCCCCAAGTGTTTATTTCTTGAGGGGTATAAAAGAAACTGGTGCAATATCTACAGCTGCTAACACCCACATAAAAAAAAAWAWAWATKTAAGGCCAGTACACTAAAACAAAATAATCTGCAGATTTCTCATGCTAGTGACTAGTTGGAGGCAAATGATCATGCAGAGACAAAGGATTAAGCTGTCAAAAGCTGACCAACGCCAGTTATTTGTGTAAGTACAATAGAGTACCACAGTATGAGTCATAATACCCATAAAACATAGCGGTCAAACTAGGAAATGGTTCCAACCGTTTTTCCACCATTCATTTRTCCCCATAGGGAATTTTAGAAACACATAAAATAAGGGATGTGTTTCATGTAGTCTTACCCTTGTGTGATGTTTTTATAARCATGGAAATATCTGTAGGACAAGGTGACTTATCAATTTTGTCGCCTGTATTTAGCCCCCCAAAATGAACTGCTAATTAGCTGCTAAGGGGCGGTTATCAAAGAACTACAAATGCCATGATGATCTGGATGAGACTGCCGAGGGCAAAGGGTAAGAATCTCTGAATTAACTATGTTTAGCTAAATTAGTAATGAATTAATAGCAAAATGTCTTTAAATTGACAATTCAGAGAGGTTCACTAATATGTTTCACCTCAAAGAAAAGTGGCATGTTTAAATATGAGATGAGGGCAAGCAGCTTCAACACAGGTAGGTCACATTCACCATTTTTGGCTGTATATTATTGTCTATTATGACATCACCATCCACATAAGTGTGTGAGAATCTAGAACTTTCATTATATTGTGAACCAATTATGATGTCACAACCGATCAATAAATTCCAAATGTTCTGTTTTAACATTCTGATGTCTGATTGCTGAAAAATAGAACACTAGTATCCAAGACAATCTAGCAGATTCCTCCTGAGATATAGTTTAACACAGTAGATCACCATAAAATATAGAAAGTGCTACTAGACGAAAACTTAGTTGCAGAACCAGGTTAGAAGAAGGCCACTGTCAATCTCCTTGATGATGAGGAGATTCTTGCAGCCGCTACAGGAAGATAATGCTTTAACAGGGAACTTGGAGCTGCAGTAGCAACTCCGTTCAGCCTCCCTGCCATCTCAACCCAAGGCACTGAGAAGCTTCCAGCTCTCAAACAAAACAGTTTTTAACACCTCCAGAAATCCCAATACTGGAGTTGACTGAGAAAGAAAGGGTGCTCTGCAGCGACTTGCCAGTTTGAAGGCTGTGGAAAAGAAACCACATCCTCCTCCAGAATCCCAGTACTGCAGAAGAAGAGGTCCATCTGCAATGGGAAGAGTCAAGGACTGCATGTAGCTCCAACATCTCAGCAGTCAGGGAAGGCTACTGTTCCTCCCATCCGGAAGCCACTGCAACCCATCGCGTACCGAAGGGATCAAACCTGCGTGGTGAAAGACATCTACCTCCATAGTGCCAAGCCATTGAAGGCAGTCCATGGAGCCAATATGGTCGCCAAGATGCCACTGCCTCCCATTAGAGCCAGAGTCACTGTGCCAAACAATGATGCCAAGAAGAAGCCATTCCAGCCAGTCAGACCAGAGGGCAGCCCTCGTCCTGCTGCTTCYAAGTTCAGAAGGCAGGTTGTGAAGAAACACGTTCACTTCAAGACTCAGACCCTAACTGTACAGGATCTACCGCCGTGCCCCGATGAGATGGTATGGGACGTCTTTAACTCAGAGGCTGAGCAGGTGATGGCATGTATGAAGGCCAAGCTGATCAGTGTCACCCAAGAATTGAAACTGATTAAGAGTGCGGCCAAGATGGATGCTCAGGCTTTGGAGGAGAAATACGCAAAAGAGCGGTTGAGAAAAAAGGTGGAGAAGTTCATCAAGGAGATCTGCCTGATGAAGGTGGATTCTGACCTATGGGAGATGATAAGAGATAACGAAGAAGAGGAAGAAAGGATTAAAGAGGTGAGGAGAAATGGAGAAGAAAGCAGTGTGGCAAGTAAGCCAAAGCAGACAACCACGAGATACACTGTGAACAAGCCAAAGGAAGTTAAGAAGGGATTGAACATGGAAGAGAAAAAGGAGGACAGACAGGTAAAGTAGCTTGGCATTCCAAAGCCATGCTAACTGCTGATCTAGTGTAGTGTTGGTGATCACGTGCGTTTGTATCAGAGGAGGCTGATGGGAGGAGCTATAGAAGGATAGGCTTGTTGTAATGGCTGGAATGGAATTAATGGAACGGAATCAAACGTGGTTTCCATGTGATTGATGTATGTGATACCTTTCCTTTTATTCTATTCCAGCCATTACAATGAACCCATTACAATGAGCTCCTCCCACCAGCCTCATCTGGTTTGTACATGTTGTATATCTTGTGTCTGTTGCCCAGCTGCCCATTATTTGGCCCATCTGATAACATCCATTCATTCAGGTGGTGTTGAAACGTCGATTTGGGATGAGTGCAGCCAACTCCAAGCTGAAGCAGTGTGAGCACTGCGGCCGGTGCTTTGATCCTAGTCGCCTGGASAAACACAGCGAGATCTGTGCCAAGCTCTCCTCCAAGAGCTCTAGACGGGGGGTCTATGACTCCACCAAGCACCGGCTCAAAGGCACTGTACTGGCTGGCTACGTGACGCGATCCGTGGTGTGATGCACCAAGGGACCTGAGTCTGTCGCTCTTTTGTATTTTGGATTGAACAGACAGACATACAGGGACTGCTAAACCACCTGCTGCCCAAATGAGGACTTCTACCTTGYAATCTGTGAGGGTTCCAATAAGAGGCAGTACTACTAGGAGGCAGTATTGTATCCAGAAACGTCTAAACCAACAGTGTTCAGCAGTTCCTCAAATCTACAGAAACACCTGTATAAAACACCTCAATAAAATCTAATCCAAATACTCACCTAAATCATTCTGTCAGATGTATTACTAGTGCAAGAAAGTAGAATAAATGAAATATTAAGAAACAAGGGAATGAATTTATCAAATCTGAATACGAAAAGGAGTGATTTGTTTTTCTATGAATTGGGAAAATGAAGATAAACTAATAAATTTAGTTGTATAACTTACCAAAATTACACAAATAACTGAAGTTGGTCAGCTTAATCCTTGGTCTCTCAGCATAATCCATAGATGATTACAATTATAGTTCGATGATGTCTGCTAGACTAGTTGACTGACCTGTAGGGCAGGCAGAATCCCYTGTCTCCCTTCTCCACCTCCTCCTTGAACTGCTGCACACAGTCCAGGAAGGCCACCATGGCATGGTCAAACTTGTTGTCCCAGAAGAAGCGCAGACCCCCTATACAGTACAGTGGTAGCTCCTACACACACAAGAAGAAAGAGAGAGTAGAATGTACCATATACAACATGGCCTATTCACTGGGGTTGGCTTGGGCCAGTCTAATGGAGCATTGGAAAATAGTTCACTCTTTTTTTCACAGCTCATTAAAAAATGTTGTTTGTCTCCATAAAGTAGCCAGCGGTAAGTGTGTTCATGTACTGTAGCTTTTAGTTCGAGACCTCACTTGTTGGTAACAACCATCACACCTCCTCATCCATGCTTCACGGTGGAACCACACATGCAGAGATCATCCGTTTACCTACTCCGCGTTTCACAAAGACACGACGGTTGGAACCAAATCTCAAATTTGGACTCATCAGACCAAATGACAGATTTCCACCGTTCTAATGTCCATTGCTCGTGTTTCTTGGCCCAGGCAAGTCTCTTCTTCTTGTTGATGTCCTTTAGTAGTAGTTTCTTTACAGCAATTCGAKCATGAAGGCCTGATTCACGCAGTCTCCTCTGAACAGTTGATGTTAAGTCGCATCTGTTACTTGAACTCTGTGAAGCATTTATTTGGGCTGCAATCTGAGGTGCAGTTAACTCTAATGAACTCATCCTGTGCAGCAGAAGTAACTCTTCCTGTCCCGTGGGGATCCTCATGAGAGCCAGTATCATCATAGAGCTTGATGGTTTTTGCGACTGCACTTGAAGAAACTTTGAATGTTCCGTAATGACTGACTTTCATGTCTAAAAGTAACAATGGACTGTCGTTTCTCTTTCCTTATTTTAACTGTTCTTGCCATAATTGTTTTTTTTAACAAGGCAAGTCAGTTTTAAGGACAAATTGTTATTTACAATGACAGCCTACTGGGGAACAGTGAGTAAACTGCCTTATTCAGCATCAGAACGAGAGATTTTTTATCTTGTCAGCTCAGGGATTTGAGCTGGCAACCTTTCGGTTATTAGCCCAACACTCTAACCACTAGGGTACCTGCCACCCCGCTTTGCTTTTTACCAAATAGGGCTATCTTCTGTATACCACCCCTACCTTGTCACAACACAACTGATTGGCTCAAACACATTAAGAAGGAAAGAAATTCTACAAATTAACTTTTAACAAGGCACACCTGTTAATTAAATGCCTTCCAGGTGAATACCTCATGAAGCTGGTTAAATAAATGTCAAGAGTGTGCAAAGCTGTCATCAAGGCAAAGGGTGGCTGCTTTGAAGAATTTAAAATATATGTTGATTTGTTGAACACTTGAATGAGTAGTGTGTCGAAATTTGTATCTGGTTCTGTGTGTGTATCTATCTATCTATCTATTGGGGGATTGGAAATGATGCAGACAATTACATTGATGGAAGCCACAATCTATATGCAATATTAAAGCTGATCTACCCCCTAAAAAACAAATAAATCTAAATTCGGTGCCTTTATCTCTCTCTCCGTCAGGCCTTCATCCGCCGCTACCTGGCCAACCGCAAGGAGGAGCGCATCGACGTGCTGCAGCTGGCCCAAGACCCCTTTCTCATGCCCCCCTTCTGCAAGGCCCTGGCCACCGGACCTGGGCCGTTGGCTTCGGGCTCCACGCCCTCCACCTCCAGTGCATACAACAGCAGTGCCTCGAACTGAGGTGCCCAACGCCACCCCTGAGGGCTCGTGTGGGGGCCACATTACTCAAACGCCCTCCCTTCTGGATTGGGGGATGGGGGATGGAGGGGGTAAAAACAGACTAAAGGATGGAGGAGTGATATCTGAAGTGCCCTCCCTATCCRCACCCCTCCTAAGACATGAAGGGGCAGTGCCAGTCTATGGCTTGTCTGTAGGACCCAATGGCTGCCCACATACATGTACACACACACACACCCCTGCCACAAAGAAGAGAAAGACCTTGCTTGGCCTGTCCAGTGGGCTGCATCACAGAGTCATTGGAAAACGGACTGAAGTCAGTGTGTTGTGTTGTGTGTGTGCGTGCATACCTGTTTTCAGGAAAACCAAACAGCTCAAATCAAATTGTATTTGTCACATATATGTGTTTAGCAGACGTTATTGCGGGTGTAGCGAAATGCTTGTAAGCTAGAAGCATGGCAGCCCTGTCTGTCGGCACCATTTTCCTACATATCCATTCCATTTGATGTTTGAGTTTATTTTATTTTTACAGGGACAGTGCACATCAATCAACGTTTCAGTAAAAGTGCCGGCTTTGGCCAGCCGGATATTTTTCAACCGTGGGCAGGTTATTAAAAACAATTACAATACAGACAATCAATGAGCAGTGAGCACACGCAGAGCAACATAGGACAAGCAAGACATAGCAGACAGACAGAGCAACATAGCACAAAAAGCAACAAGACAAAATCCATAAAAGCAACAAAGGGTTTCCACACCTCACAAGCTACAGACAACATGGGAAGCAGCAATACACAGCTAGGGATTATGTTCACAAATCTGATTGACCTTTAGCCATGTCTTCCGTGTTTTTTTGAAAGTGTGGATTGGTGGTGTATATGTGTGTCTGATGGGCAGTGTATTCCAGACATGGGAAGCTCTCACAGAGAAAGCGGATTTACTAAAAGTGGTTTTCCTTAAGGGAACTATACAGTCACCTCTCATGGCAGACCTTGTGGATCTGCTGCCATATGTTTGGGTTTTCTGTTTAACAAAAATACTGAGTGGAGGGGGAGCCAGGCCATTTAGGATCTTGAATACAAGACATGCGTTGGTGTATTGCACAAGATTTTCCAAACTCAGGAGCTCTGCTTTCTGAGGAGTTAACAGTGATGATGGCTATTGGGCTTCCTATCAAGCACTTTTGAGAGCCTGTTTTAGACAGACTGAAATGGGTTTTAATGTTCTACAGCAAGCTTGGGCCCAACTATCAAGCGTTAAGTGGGGGAGTATCATAGATTTGAAGTACAGCTTTGCTACCTCTGTAGTCAAACATTTTTGTAACAGGGTTATATTGGTGATTCCCCTTGCCACTTTATTGTTAAGCCAATGGGTTTTTGGTTTTAGTTTTGTCTTGCCTTCACCTACTCAACATGGCATCTTATTGGCTGGTTTGCGTAGCTTGCTTACGAGGGGGGATGTTTCAGTTAGAATCGTCCCAGTGAACAAGCACCAAACCAGCGGTAAGTTGTTGGTTGCAAAGCACTGTACGTCAAAAGTGATTTTTATACTCCCAAGTGATGATTTAAATGTACAATTTATATCAATTTCTTTGTAAATGTTATTCGAACATCACACATAAGATGCAGTGTTTTTTGGAGAATATTGGTTGTGCATTTTGTTGTAAAGAATTCCTGCCAGTACTAGCTAGCAACTTACTGTGTCTGGTGGGGAGGGGTTCATATATTTTGTGCAGAGTTGGATGGTGAGCCGTGCATTGCATGACGTACAATTTTGTGCTGTTCCTATCAGAATACATCTCCATGACTGGTGCTACACGTTGGAGTTCGTGTCGGTGATTGATTGTACACAACGCAAGCAGAGTACTGTTACACTAGGTTGAATTTGGTTATCTGAATTACCTTTTTCACATGCTTTTTAAAAGAGAGGTTGGAATCAAGTATGATGCCAAGGTACTTCAAATCAGATACCACCTGGAGCTTCTCCCCTGACACATAGACATCTGGCTCAGTAGCATCTGTTGCCCTCTTTGTGAAGAACATGCAGACAGTTTTTTTCACATTGAGATGCAAACACGAGTCACTGAGCCACTTTGTAACCTGGACCATTACAGTAGTGAGTTATTGTGCAGCTTGTTGTTTGCTCTTTGCATGCACATATATCACTGTATCATTTGCATACATTTGAACTTCAGACCCAGTACAGACAGAAGGCAGATCATTATTAATGTACAGGCTGAACTGGAGGGCCCCCCAGTATTGACGCTAAGAGTGGGCGACAGCTCATTGCTCACTCTGACACACTGAGTTCTGTCTTCAAGGTATGATTTCATCCCTCTCAAGGCATCGGGGGAAAAGTTGAACTTGGACAATTTTGTGATGTGTGAGGTTCTGAGTTATGCACTACAACCCAATACTATATGTGATTGTGATTGAATATTAGCAACTGTTGGCCTGGGCGCCTGGGTGTCTGTGTGTGTGCTGGAAGTAACAGTTAGCCCCAGATAAGTGTGCTGGGAAGCGGTGGTTAGCCTTGAGCGAGAACAGTGTGCTTTTGTATGCAGGTGCGAATAGCTCAGACAATGTTGCAGAGCTGTCTGACCTCAGTCTCTGGGGTGAGGGAGCGTAATCTACACAGCAACAGCGCCGGGACACCAAAGAGCGCAAAGAGGCTAGGACTAGCCTGAGCGCCGGCGATAGGCTGGGTGAGTCTAAACCACGCCCAGTCTSTACTCTGACAGGCCGGCTCGGAAGCGGGAACTATCTCTGTCAGAGTATATTATAATATCTTTGTCAGGAACAAGTCAGTTCTCTGTATGCCCTGCGTGGTGTTACAGTGAGCCCGTATATACGGAAGTTGCATTTGCCATTTATTACTTAGTTAATAAAAAATACATAGCATACAATTAGTGACTCATTGTCATACTTGTCCTTATACCAGATTGAACTGACGCAACCCTAACAGATGAGAATCTCATGGTTAACAGTATCAAAAGCTTTCCTTAGGTCCAGAAACACAGGCCCAACAACGCCCCCTTTGTCCATCTTGGACTTCACATTTTCCACAAGAAAGCAGTTGGCCGTTTCTTTGGAGTGTTTCGCTCTGCAGCCAAACTGCATGGAGTGTAATGTGAAGGGGCTGTTGTTGAGGTGGGCAATCAGTTGTTCTGCTACACACTTATCAACAACCTTCGACACCACAGGTAGTATACTAATGGGCCTGTAGTTACTCACGTCAGCAGGGTCACCCGATTTAAAGATGGCCGTTATTATGGCCGACTTCCATACCCATGGAAACACCCCCAGACCAATAGATGTGTTGGTGACCTTAGTAATGGGGCCAATGAGTGACTCTTTGTAGTTTTTAAGAAAGTTAGAGTCCAGCCCAAACACAGCTTTGGCTTTAGAGTTCTTTAGTGAGCTAATCACCTTGTTCACCTTTGACTCAGAAACCTCCCTTATGATGAAGACAGGTTGAGTGTCATTTACTAGCACTGAGCCCAAGAAACCAGTGGAGGGGTTCTGTGTCAGTACCCTGACAGTCAATAAAGTAGGAATTGAAGGCTATTGCTATTTCGACTGCATCCTGTGTTAGATTGTTATTCACCATGATTTCTAGTCTTTTTGCAGTGTTACTATGGTCTTTCCCTGTTAACTTTTTTAGATTCTCCCAGATCAATTTAGAATTTCCCTTTGCTTCACCAATTATGTTAATACAAAAGTTT
>NC_036858.1:16010630-16016105 GCF_002910315.2 Salvelinus sp. IW2-2015
CATGGGTTTAACAGTATGAAAGCTTTCCTTTAGGTGCCAGAAACAAGGCCAACAACGCCCCTTTGTCATCTTGGGACTTCACCAGTTTTCCACAAGAAGCCGTTGGCGTTTCTTTGGAGTGTTTTTTCGCTCTGTCAGCCAGAAACTGGCATGGAGTGTAATGTGCAAGGGGCTGGTTGTTGAGGTGGGCAATCAGTTGTTCTGCTACCACTTATCAACAACCTTTCGACACACAGGTAAGTTAATACTAATGTGCCTGTTAGTTACTCACCAGTCAGCAGGGTCTCCGATTTAAAGATGGCCGCTTATTATGGCGACTTCCATACCATGGGAAACCCAGACAATAGATGTGTTGGTGCCTCTTAGTAAATGGGGCCAATGAGTGACTCTTGTACGGTTTTTAAGAAAGTTAGAGTCCAGCCAAAACACAGCTTTGGCTTTAGAGTTTCGTTAGTGAGTAATCACCTTGTTCACCTTTGACTCGAAACC
This sequence comes from Salvelinus sp. IW2-2015, assembly GCF_002910315.2. Classification (NCBI taxonomy): domain Eukaryota; kingdom Metazoa; phylum Chordata; class Actinopteri; order Salmoniformes; family Salmonidae; genus Salvelinus; species Salvelinus sp. IW2-2015. The sequence goes on from NC_036858.1 coordinate 16,011,120, forward strand.
TCCCTTATGATGAAGCACAGGCTTTGAGTGTCATTTAGCTAATAGCACTGCCGCAGCCCAGAAAACAGTGGAGGGGTTCTGTGTCAGTACCCCCTGACAGTCAATAAAGTAGTAATTTGAAGGCTATTGCTATTTCGACTGCATTCCTGTGTTAGATTGTTATTTCTCAATGATTTCTAGTCTTTTTGCACGTGTTATATGGCTCTTTCCCTGTTTACTTTTTTTTCCTAGATTTCTAACAAAACAGCACTCAATTTAGAATTTCCACTCTTGCACTTCACCGATTTGTTAAATACAAGAAGATATTCATTGGCCTGTCTGATTTCTTTCATCACCTTATTTTCTCACATGGTAAACCTACTCTGTCATCTCTAATTTGATTTTAGGGTGTTTTTACAGCCATAAATCTCGTTCTTTCATCAATTTTCCATATTTCTCCATTTATGCCATAGGTAAGAGTGCTCTTTTGGGCCAGGTTTGGTTTGATTTTCTTTTATCAAACTCTGTGATTTAAGAGCAACGAAGTCACCCTGGTTGGCCTCTTTAAACTAGCTGTGTAAGGTCAAAAGGTATTTAGATTCGTTTGAGGTTTTCCTACAAGACGTTGTCATTCATCAATTAATGTTAAAATCTCCATTAAGCTGAACCTCTTTCTCACAAATTACATTCCTAAGCATGTTATTTAACTGATCAAAAAACCACTTTTGGTCGGAAGGTGGCCTTCTACTACATTCCAAATAAGGGGTAAAATAAGCATTTGGGCGAGACAGTGTAACATTCAGGCCAATAATTCTAGTTCATTATCACAGACACCAATTTGGTTTACATCGACCCTTCCTCTTCACTTTAGTTCCTGTTCTCTCCTGAAACATTGTAAGCCAGGCACAATAAAGCAGCGATTAGCGGAGCGTTTTTTATGGAGCCATGTCTCTGAAAGGCAGAGGAAGTCAAGGTTGGAGTCTGTGGAGATGTTGAATTTGATCACTTTTTTGGAATGACATTACGAATGTTCAGTGCCCCTAGTAGTGTTAGATTTATGTTTATGCATAATAGCCTGTTAGCATATTGGTTGAAGAGAGAATATTGTTTTGTTAACACACATACACAAACTATACTCAGAGGGGGGGTGTGTGTGTAGGTGTAAGGACTGACCAACACCGGCCTAAAAAGTTGTGGACAGTCTGGAGAGGGGAGGGTGTCATCTCTTCTAGACCATGGGTGTCAAACATTTGGCCCGCGGGGTAATTATACTTTGGCCGGCGGAGACAATACCAAATTACTACTAGAGCTGGCCCGCCGGTAATTAATAACAGCGCATTCACCGCTAATACTTACGAATCCCATACATGGCTCTGCTGTTGTTTTTCGCGCGCCAATCAAGGACAGACGCCAAGAAAGCCCTCTCTCTGTGACAGTAGTCATCAGCAAACATAGACCCTACAAACTGTCCGGCGCGCTATCCCTTCCCAAAATGGCGGAAAAGAAAGGCAGGAAACAGGAGCTTTCTGACAAGTGGGAGGCAGAATATCTGTTTACATATGTAAAAGTAACAAACCTGTTTTCCTTGTTTGTGTGGAGTCAACGTGGCCGTAAAGTCAAGGAGTCACATAGACGACCACTGATGAAACGAAACACCATGAAAATACAAGGACCCTGGACATGACTCAAAGGGAGCCAGAAAGTAGAGGAGATGAAAATAAGTTTTGGTATTTCACAACAGAATATTGTTCAAAAAAGCCAATCACAACAAGTGAGCTGTGCTTGTAAAGCTAGTTATCTAGTGGCAGCAGAGATCGCAAAATCAAAGCCCGGCCCTTTAAATGGAAAGGGGAGAGTTCGTGACAAAGTGCATGATGAAGTTTGTGACCTCGTATGCCCAGAGAAAAGCAAGCATTTCAACACGTGAGCCTGAACAGGGAATTCCAATTTTAATTTTATTTATAAATGAACCTGCCATTATGTGATTGATGTGTTTTTTCATTTGAAAATGTTGCATCGATTTTGCATGTCTCCACTATTAAATTATATATTGTATGGTAATAAGCGATGCTTGTTCCATATTCAATGTTAAAGCAAAACTTGTTTGGGTCCATATTAAAAGGTTCATTTGTTCAATGTTGGCCCGCGACTTTGTTCAGGTTTTACATTTTGGCCCACTGGGTATTTGAGTTTGACACCCCTGCTCTAGACCAACCAGGAGGTTAGAATACTGGACAATACCATATTAGGAACTGTTTTAGTGTAGAATCGACAGACCCAAGACGGAGCTAATCTACCCAGCAACCAGATGTGGACAAAGGAACGCGCTAAGGGGCTTGGACAAAGGGCCAGCAAAGGGGGGCAAAGTCTAAACCAAGCCCAGCCTCTACTGTGATAGGCTAACAGACGCGTTGAAACTACGTCATCGCGGTATAAGAACAGCTGTTTACGTACTTCTTGCCAGTTCCCTGTTCATCCTGCGCGGTGATACAGCGAACCCGTATATACGAAAATTGCATTTGCCATTCATTGTTTGCGGTAATTAAACATAATTAAAGAAAGTTAGCAGACCTTGCTTTTTATTTATCCTGACACCGGATGTGTTACACGCAGCGTTCACAGTAGTCCCTTGGGCTTCGCTCGTGGGTCCCAGATGACTCGAGAGTGATTGACACATTGAAAAAAGTTACATTTTCTATGTTTTCTGACGGCTGGGTTTAGGCCATTTTGATTAGGGGCAGTTCGGTAGCGCAATTAACTATCCCTCCCACAATGCACTGGATGTGGGGAACTAATTAAAACAGCTTGCGTACCAGAAGCAGAGTCATGGATCGCATATAGCGACTTGGTTATGTTTGAAGAGTCAAATTCCATCCTGGAGTCGAGAGAAACCAAGGGACCATAGCACTCACCCACTTCCGCAGCGGCGACGATCAGTGGACGAGGCCATCCACTGCTTTCCACTCTGGTAATGTGAGGATCTGTGTTTATTGCGCTATAACCCAATACTATATCACATGTGATTGAATATTAGCAACTGTTGGCCTGGGTGCCTGTGTGTGTGCTGGAAGTAACATTTTGCCCCAGATAGTGTGCTGAGAAGCTGTGGTTAACCTTGAGCGGGAACAGTATGTTTTCTATGCAGGTGCAAATAGCTCAACAATGTTGCAGAACTGTCTGACCTCAGTTTCTAGGGTGTGGAAGCTAATCTACACAGCAACAGCGCCGGACATCTGGAGCGCTGTGGGGCTGGGACCAGCATGGGCGCCACCGATAGGCTAGTGAGTCTAAACCACGCTAAGCCTCTACTGTGATAGGCCAACGGACGAGTTGGAACTATCTCTGTCACAGTATAACAAATGTTGATTGTATCATTCGAGTCAGTTCTCTGCTTTACCCTGCGTGGTGATACAGTGAACCCGTATATACGAAAATTGCATTTACCATTTATCGCTTGAGTTTAATAAAAATTCTTAAAGTATATTCGGTGACTCTGAATCACATTTTATCCTGATACCAGATTTGATTGACGCAACCCTTATCAGTAAGTATCGCTGGCTCAGTGATGTTAGGCCCAGGATTGAGTTGCACATCCCCGGAGAGCAGGAGGGTAGTGAACAGGTAGTTTAACAGTTTCCGATAAATGTTGGACTTGTGTTTGTTACGCCTAAGCGGTTCAGTGGAATAGGGAGCGAGGTAGACTTGGCCATTATTCAGAACGTTATGGTATGCTGTGTACTGTCCGCTCCCGTGGAATCAGTGTTGCCAACTTAGCGACTTTGTCGCTATATTTACCGAGTATTCAGACCCCTCTAGAGACACATTTTCCAAAAGAAAGCGACTAGCGACACCGGCAAAAAGGACCCACAAAGAAAACCACTCTGGCGGAGTTATCTTTTTCTTTTTTTCTTTTCTTTGGGTTTAGTTTAGTTGTCTTAATTTCGGTTTCATTTTGAACCTTATGGTCCACTTAGGAGCCTACAACAATCACTGTTAGTTTAAAACATATGAACATTTTTTACCATAATTTTTGAAACTATTTTTTTTCTATACAATCTACATTATAACAATCTAGTGGACCAAAAAAGCAGACAATAAAAAAAACTGTCAGTGGCAATTAAGAAAATTATGGTAACTAGTCCGGCCCTAATTCAGGTTAATTTTTTAATTTTATGTAAACCAGGGCGGGACCAGCCAGCGGCGGCTTCCCGCATGCGTGATTCTTTGCAGTATGGAGCGGAGGTGAACATCTCCTACTCTCGTAGAGAGGCCGCCTTTGAGTGCTTCGGGACGGGGGGGGGCCCACGGTGTTAGGATTTATGTTTATGCACTATAGCCGGGTAGCATCTAGGTTGAAAATGAATGTTGTTTTGTTACGCACACACACGAGACAGAGGGGGTGTGTGTGTAGGTGTGCAAGAACTGACCACCACAGGCCAGAAAAGCTGTGGGACAGACTGGAGAGGGGAGGGGTGCATCACTCTGGGCCAACCAGGATGGTGAAGAGACAGTTCAGTACCATATTAGGAATTGTTTGAGTAAAGAATCATGGGGGACACAGGGACGGAGCTGCTCTACCCAACAACCAGATGTGGACAAAGGAACGCGCCAAGGAGCTTGGACAAAGGGCCAGCAAAAGGGGGCAAAGTCTAAACCAGGCCCAGCCTCTACTGTGATAGGCCAACTGGACACGTTGAGAATAAAATTGTCATAGTATAAAAACTACTATGTGAGTACATTCCCAGTTCTCTGTTCATCCCGCGGTGAAACAGTGAACCCGTATATACGAAAATTGCATTTACCATTTATAAGTTTGAGTTTAATTAAAAATACTTAAAATATATTCGGGGACTCTGAATCACATTTTGTCCTGATGCCAGATATGAACAGACGCAAATCTCTTTCAACGGCAGCACCCGCTGCTCGTTGAGTAGAGTAAGAACGAGACGTGCTTTCATGTCAGTGTCCAAAAGTCTCCAATAACACCAGAAAAAAGTCGCTAGATCT
>NC_036858.1:16021497-16023502 GCF_002910315.2 Salvelinus sp. IW2-2015
AAACTAAAAAAGAAAAGAAAAAAGAAAAAGTAACTCCGCCAGAGTGTTTCTTTTGGGTCACTTTTGCCGGTCCCAAGCCCAGATAAAGGAGGAGGGTTGGAATTGTGACATTAAAAAATCAATAATCGACAGAAGAAAGTTCATTTGTAGTTCTAAACATATTTAGTGTGTTTTTTACTCACTTTTTGTCTCTCCCACGACATTATTCCTCTCTCCTACAGCTTCCATCACAATTACATGCACGTGGCTAATTATGCAAATTAGGTGATGGCGTCATTTAGCGACTTCTAGTGACTTTGTTGATATTCTCCGGCAGTAGATTGATTGTGTCATCTCAGCAAGGACACACTGAGATTATCAATAGAGCAGCTACATAACTGACAATCATGGCAAAGTACTGGAGATAAAACACATAATTGCGCTTTAACTCTTTGCATGCGGGGGGATAAAATGGCGCCGTAGAGAGGACACTGTGTTTCAGCGAGCTTCCGTGGCATTCGTACATTTATATTTTTACATTAATCTCCTAGCTTGAAAAAGTGGTAGAATTGGCTAAATAAGTTATCCTACAATGAGTCTTGATGGCTATTTCTCAAAAATCTCCGACAACATGCCCAACAAAACTACTAAGAACTCGACCAAAACCACCATCCCTGTAGATTTGCAGGAGCTAGCTAACGTTAGCGAAGCTAACACCATTGCGGATCCAGGCACAATGGACCTGGTGATTCAAAGGATGACAGATAACATTAACCAAAACCACAGCTCTTTGTGGTTCCAACCCCTCCTCACAGCTGCCCATGTCCCTTAATGTTGATGTGGTTGTTATTGACAAGAAGCTAACATAGCTGTATGCACAGAGAACCAGTACTAAGAAAAAACACTTAACAGGATAATGGCGGACAGAAGACAGGGTGGTGCGGCAGGTGCCGCTTCTCATACGAATGCTGTTATTTTATCTAAAACATCAGGTGTACGCCGACCCCAGCTAAGTAACTCATGCAAAGAGTTAAAACGCAATTATGTGTTTTATCTCCAGTACTTTGCCACAATTGTCAGTTATGTAGCTGCTCTATTGATAATCTCAGTGTGTCCTTGCTGGGATGACACAATCAATCTACTGCCGGAGAATATCAACAAAGTCACTAGAAGTCGCTAAATGACGTCATCACCTAATTTGCATAATTAGCCATGTGCATCTAATTGTGATGGACGCTGTAGGAGAGAGAAATAATGTCGTGGGAGAGACAAAAAGTGAGTAAAAAACACACTAAATATGTTTAGAACTACAAATGAACTTTCTTCTGTCGATTATTGATTTTTTAATGTCACAATTCCAACCCTCCTCCTTTATCCGGGCTTGGGACCGGCAAAAGTGACCCAAAAGAAACACTCTGGCGGAGTTACTTTTTCTTTTTTTCTTTTTTAGTTTAGTTTTCTTAATTTGGTTTCATTTTGAACCTTACACCTTGCCCAAACCGCGTGCGCCATCGTGAGCTATCGTGCATAAATTGATTTTGTCCCCCCACACCACACGCGATCACAACACGCAGGTTAAAATATCAAAACAAACTGTGAACCAATTATATTGTATATTATTTTGGGGCGGGACGATGTTTTTAGCGCCTTTTCTTGCCTGCACTTTCCAGTGACCCTGTTGAAATGATTTTGATTCTTCTGATTTCACCGCGATTGAGGAGTGATAACATGGGTAAGTAAGTACATGATTGCATATTGTACAATAGTGATGCCAGGACAGGAGTTAATACATTTAATAAATGCAAATTGTTTACACATTTAGGCACTTCCTCTCAAAGACTCCATATATGCCAATAATATCATGATGGCAGGCTTATTACTATAATTAGCAGTCTCTTCACCCTTACAACCAAACCACTCTGGGATGATATAAACAATGCATTTACTGAATAAAAAGCCCAAGAAATAAGGGAAAAAACACTTTTTTGATAATTGATTCGTAATATTACATGCTTTCCCGAGAACA
>NC_036858.1:16026816-16031793 GCF_002910315.2 Salvelinus sp. IW2-2015
GGTCTTGATCAATAAAGAATTAGCTCTCAGTCTCTTTACCAAACCTGTACAAACCAAAACCACCTTCTGGGACTCGGAGATAAATAACACAAGCATTATAAGCTGAATGAAAAGCCCTAAAGAAATAGAAAGAAACGAGTAAGAGGATGATCATAAGTCAACTACAAAAAATGGAAAACTGAATAATCTTGTTAAGTGTATGCTTCTCGTGAACAAGCTGACTCGCTATTAACACCAGACAGCCAGCTGCTAAAACAGACTAGTGATCGCCTCTGATGATCTGAGGCGCATTATCACGGGAGGAGTGAGCAGAAGTCAGGGTTGCATCCAAATATGACCTGTGCTGAAGAAGGGAGCTATATCCGCGAGCGATGGTACAACACTTGGTCCATGCGAACAGAATGACTCTTCGCCTACCGACTCAGCATGTACTTCTACGAGACATCGGTCGTCAGAAGAGATAAATGAGATACTACTTCTAGTCTTGTTTGTTGGCTAGAACCTCCACCAAGCAGACGACCAACTACAGGACCCAATAGAGCCTAAGCAAAGACTAGCTGTCACTCTAAGGTTAGTTATTGGAAAAGGTTGTATTGTGTAAGCAGGGCATGGATGTACAGAAACTCCAGCAAATTGTGATCATGATGCTCCACAGATGTAGGCTGTGTTCCATTACATCTAGGAAGCAGTTACCAGTTATAGTGCTTCATTATACTCAAGGTAAGTAAGACACACTGTCTTTGTTTAGTCTTTTTTTAAATTATTATTCAAGGTGACATAAACAGTCACAACAGCACGGTGCACCTATTGTAGGTGACATTACAGTCACAAGGCATGGTGAACATGTTGTAGGTGACATTAACGGTCACATCAAGGCATGTAAACAAATACGGCATATCCCTCCCAATAACAATATCCACTGAATAGCAACAAAAAACTATTTAAAAAAGTTAAATGCAAGGTGCAATGCATATATAACGCAACAACAACAAAGTACAAATGGTGCATACAATAAATGTTCCCTTTTTACACTAAAACAGAACATGGGCCTAAGTATGCATCAGGGCTGGGTTCTGCCTTTTCGGAGGTGATTATTGAGTTGACTGGGGTCTCTGTCCCAGCTCTCTTGAGAGAATGTACTTAGTACTGTCATCCCAGCTATATGTTGGAGACCTAGTTCTGGTGAGTATTGATCCTGGGCTATCGTACATGATTGGCTGCAGTCCACCTCTTCCGTGCGGAGTACTTGCGGGCCGTGGTGTTGCCTGCTGGTCATCCCAGTTATGTGTTGGAGACCTAGATCCTGGTAAGTAGGAGTATTGATGCCTGGCTGGCGTACATTTTAGGCCGCAGTCCAGTCTTCCATGTGAGCAGCAAAGAGCCATTGTGGTGGTGGAGGTGGTAGCAGAGGTCTTGCATACTGGTCATCCCAGTTTACAATCAATGACAGTAATTGCGATTGGGAGAGGCAGGACTTTCAGCGCGATCTGCGTCAGAAATAGGAACGATATCTATTTTAGCCCTTGGTGTCGCTAATTGCGATGAGAGAGGCAGGACTTTCAGCGCGATCTGCGTCAGAAATAGGAACGACATCTATTTTAGCCCTTGGTGTCGCAGACGCTCGTTGGCGCGCGCAAGCAGTGTGGGTGCAATAATTGAATAACATGGGTTTCTAAATTTATTTTGCGACGTGTCCGGTCTGGTCAGCATGTTATGGTCCACTTAGGAGCCTACAACAAGTCACAGTAAAACATGAACTTTTTTAACCATCATTATTTTAAACATTTTTTTGTATACAATCTARATTAACAATCTAGATGGACCAAAAAGAGACAATAGAAAAAACTGTCAATGGCAATTTGAGAAAATTATGGTAACTAGTCTGGCCCTAATTCAGGTTAATTTTTTWAATTTTATGTAAGCCAGGGCGGGACCAGCCAGCGGCGACTTCCCGCATGCGTGATTCATTTGCAGTATGGATGCGGAGGGGTGAACATCTCCTACTCTGAGAGGACTGGGCCGCCTTTGAGTGCTTCAGGATGGGGGTGGGGCCCACGGCAACACCCGCTGCTCGTTGAGTAGAGTAAGAATGAGACGTGCTTTCACGTCAGTCTCCAAAAGTCTCCAATAACACCAGAAAAAGTCGCTTTGCTAGTRGCTTTGTTTTGAAAAATGTGTCTCTAGTGTTAGGATTTGTGTTTATTGCACTATAACCCAATGCTATATCACATGTGATATAATATCAGCAACTGTTAGCCTGGGCGCCAGGGTGTCTGTGTGTGTGTGCTGGAAGTAACAGTTAGRCCCAGATAAGTGTGCTGGGAAGCTGTGGTTAGCCTTGAGCGAGAACAGTGTGCTTTGTATGCAGGTGCAAATAGCTCAGACAATGTTGCAGAGCTGTCTGACCTCAGCCTCTGGGGTGAGGGAGCGTAATCTACACAGCAACATCGCCGGGACACCAAAGAGCGCCAAGAGGCTGAGACTAGTCTGAGCGCCGGCGATAGGCTGAGCAAAGTTTAAACCACGCTCAGCCTCTACTGTGATAGGCCAACAGACGGGTTGGAACTACGTCTGTCACCGTATAAGAACAGCTCTTTCACAGTCAGATGAACGCCACTGTAAAAATGGTGTGTACTTTTCCATGTGTTGAACTCTCTTCTATCTCACCGACAAAACAAACGATATAACCCTAAACTCCAACTATACTAAACCAAAACATTTAAACATAAAGATCCAACAGGGGTTTTCCCACACAACGATGCAGGGATTTCAACTCTCCAATGTAAGACTCTAAGTCTGCATTGCCACTCAATTACCTCTATCTCTTATACAATGAAAATGAAAATCAAATATGAAGATGAGCTCTCCACCTTAAAACCAAGCCTCTGGCACCAAAATATAATTCACCCATATCTCAGCCGAGCTATCAGCGGCATACTTTAGCTAAGAAAATAATAAAATACGAATATTACTGAACGCGAGCATGTAATATCCTCACACCACTTTATCATGGTCAGATTTAAAAAAATAAAAAGGTTAGCCCAATGCTGCTGCGGCGCAGCTTAAAGTTATATTACACGATATGATAAATAAACGCGAGCACCTCTTCAGGTGTGGAAGTTGTTAGGCTATCCGTTACCATAATCTTCAATGGCCGGACAACATGCGACCATCTTCAATTCTCCTGACGAAGCCTCGCCTCATCAAACCCTTTGCGTCTTCGTTACAACCGCGTGGATTATTATCATGAAAATATCCTATTACCTTACGATGAGCTACCGTCAGAGCCGATTTCTAGCCGACATCCATGGACCGCTGCTTGTCGGTGAAGTGTAAAACAAATCATAACCACTGGCAAGTGGCAGACAGCATGGTTAGGACCGTATCTGTGAGACCCGATGGCTCTGTCGCAGCTCACACGACCACCTTAGTGTCCATTTGAGAGTCAGGATCCATTCCTCAAAAAAATGTTACTGAACGTTTCCCTTCAGAATTTTCGGGAGTCCCCACAACACGAAATGCATCTGCATCCTCGATATCCAAGTCGTCAATGTGCTCGCCATTCGCGCACCTTTCTCGAGGCTTTTATCTTATTCCATATGATGTAGTTGAAACTCCACTGAGCAATTCTTCCTTCCGCCTCATCGACACGTTTGACCACCCTCTTGTATATCACGTAAATGGCCTGCTATGGCTTCCAAGACCTTCTTATCTTAACATCATCACTTTAGCTAATGTTGTCCGCATAGTTGAATCACCAGCCATTGTCCTGGATCACGCAACGTAGCTTCCGAAACGTAAAGCTAGCTCCTCCGCCCATCATACAGGATGGGTTTGGTCGAGTTCTAGTAGCTTCTTTTTTCTGGCATGTTGTCGGAGATTTTTGAGAAATAACCGTCAGACTCATGCAGGATAAACTTATTTAGCAATCTACCACTTTTGCAAGCTAGAGACAATTGAAAAATAAAAATTTACGATATCCACGGAAGCTCCCGCTGAAACACAGTGTTCTCTCTACGCGCATTTGGTCCCCTTTCCACATGCTTTTATAAAGAGAGGTGAATTAAAGATGAGCCAATTACTTCAACAGAACCACCTGGCAGCTTCCCCGACACATAACATCTGCTCAGTAGCATCTTTGCCCTCTATTGATAGAACATGCGACAGTTTTTTTTCTACATTAGATGCAAACACGATCACTGAGCACTTTTAACCATGACCATTACAGTAGTGAGTTATGTGCAAGCTGTTGTTTGCTCTTTCAGACACAATATTCACTGTAACATCTGCATTACATTTGAACTTTAGACCCAGGCAGACAAAGAAGACATTAATTAATGTACAAGGCTGAACGAGGCCCCCAGTATACGCTAAAGTGTCGACACTCATGCTCACTCTACACACTGAGTTCTTGTCTTTCAAGGTATTATTTCATCCCTCTCAAGCATCGGGGAAAAGTGAACTTGACAATCTGTGATGAGAAGTCTCATGGTTAACAGTATCCAACCGTTCCTTAGTCCAGGAAACACAGCCCAACAACGCCCCCTTGTCCATCTGGACTCACTATTTCCACAGAAAGCATGGCCTTTCTTTGAAGTGTCCTCTGAAGCCAAACTGCATGGAGTGATAATGTAAAGGCGTTTTTGAAGTGGGCAATCAGTGTTCTGCTACACACTTATCAACAACCTTCGACACCACAGGTAGTTATGACTAATGGCCTGTAGTTACTCAAATCAGCAGGTCACCGATTTAAAGATGCCGGTATTATGCCGACTTCCATACCCATTAAAGGATTTACGTTCAATTCAAATCTGGTATCAGACAAAATTGATTCAGAGTCCCTGAATATACTTAATATTTTATTAACTCAAAGCGATAAATCGTAAAATGCTATATTTCGTAATATACGGGTCTTCTGTATCACCCCAGGCAGAACAGAAACCCACCTCGCAGCAGAACAGAAAACTCGCAGTATTA